>NC_142805.1:73172536-73274884 GCF_049724085.1 Artemia sp. Qi Xiang Cuo | reverse complement strand
ACCTATAGTTTGGGATGACTAGTTTGCTATTTTTGACTTTTCTGAGCTAGGTTTCTTATCCGTTCATAGGTGAGTGTTGTCTGAAACCTATGATTTGGGATAAAACTTATTTTCCTAATTTTATGCAGCAATTTAATTAGTATGACTGTTGGTAGTCGAGAGGACAAACATTTTTTAACCTAAATAACAATGAAAAATAGCTTCTAACATTACCTATCTTGTAATCTCATACATGAAAAATGCCTTCGAACAATGCTTGTCAATGTTTGTACAATAATATTTCCCTTTATTACATTTTTATGCAATTTTTAGTTTTTCCTGAGTTTTAGTTGCATAGATTATTACCAAACAAAAATAAAAATACTTCAAGATCTATTTATTAACTATGCCTCCCAAAGAAAAATGCTGACCTCACCTGAATAAAGTGGTGCAAAAGATATTTTAATAAGGAATCCCCCCGTAGATTTTAAAAAATACCTTTAGAGGGGGTAATTTCATAAGTCTTATTTTATTTCCACTGAAGAAAAAACTAAAAAAGACGAATTATTTTCCTTTCCCCTAGATATTCAAAAATATATTTTGCCTTATCCCCTAAATATTCGTGAATGAATCAGGCCGCTGACTTTGCACAGGATAACTTACCCTCCCCCCCTAGCTACGCCACTACCCTTTTATCCCCCCTAGCTACGCTACTGGCTGTTAGTGAGTAAATAGGCTAAGAAAAGAAAATATAGTGGAAACTATAAAATGGATCAATTTTCGTTTTGAAAAAGTCCATATTTAGGCATCAATGACATAATTAGAGAAGACTGTCCCCCAGATAAATTACGCTCTTACATTTTGAAAAAATAGCTGTCTTTTTTTGGAAGGAGGGGGGGGCAGGTTTAAAGAAAAAGTTTTTCTCATAATTGAAGATGCTGTAAATATATGAGCCTGTTACCCAAATGCTAGGTTAATGAAATGCCCAAATGAATAAAAACCACAAACAGTTAGTTTCTCATAATAATAGAAACATATATTGCAAACGAGTGATTGTGTTTTGTTTTCTGTTGTTCTTTTTGTTTAACGTAAGGTTTTCTAGAACTGTAACATCACTAGAAACTTTTTGTTGAAATGGCATATGTAAAAATATCAAAAGTTAAATTCTAGGAGCAATTTCCCCCAGGGTACATTCCCTGGAAAAATATTTCCAGGGGGGGGGGGTATTTTTTTTTCGGGGGTATTGCATCAGCACAATTGATAGTTTGTGAATGAATAAAAAGGGAAAATATGGGAAATAAATTAAATGGGAAATGACTTTTGGCACAAACTCTGCTGAAACAGTTCATACTGAGTTTTAGAAGATACCCAGGGGGTATTTTTCAGGGGGAGGGGAGAGAACGGAGAAACATGAAGTACCCATAACAATAGAATTGGAATCTTTTACCCAAAGGGACGGGGGGTCGGTTCGTGGTGTCACAGGGGATTTGGTTTTTGGACAGGGAACAGTAGCGTGTCTCTATAAACTTAGCCAGAGTCGACCAATCTCGATGGGTACCTTGAGTATATCTGGGAAAAATAAGCACGAAGGGTGTGCAACAGAATAGGATGGCTGTTTCCAAATTCCCCCCACCCCAATCACCATTACTGGATGACGCAACCAGAACCAGTTACCAGCACCCCCCATAAGGACTGTAAAAGTTCAATGGTGCATGAATTACGTACCTAGCCACATATTGGTCTGGCCATGATAACTTCCTACCACCACCACACAGCACAGGCAAAAGCGTAGATTTAAAATATTCCTGGGAATCAAGAGAGTGCATATCCTTTCTGAAGCTCCTCCCCCCCCCCCACCTTTCCCCACCGTATGAAACTTTATAAATTCATTGTAATTTAAACAAACCCTCTAAAACATTTAGTATTTCTTTTTGGATTTTTGTCTCGAAATTTGTTAAAAAACAATATCCATATAATACGTAACCTAAAATTTTTTCCAATGCCCTAATCCCCCCCGGCGCGTAGGTTGTGGTCCCCCCTTCAGCGGGACATTTTCTGCCAGCGCCCCTACTATCAATATAGATCAGGTTTGTGAGATGTGCGTCGATGGCGTTGATTCCTCACCTGCACCATTTTGTCTTATCAATCAAAAGCCATTTAGGGTCATTTCCCAAATTGTTTGAAATTTTCTATAATCCATGCTACTAACATTGGAAGTCACAATGTTCAGATATTTTCCAGAAAAATTGCCTATGGATCATTTTGAGTCCCTGACTCAAAATTCATTGTCATTTAAACAAACCCTCTGAAGCATTTAGTCTTTCTATTTGGAATGTTGTCTCTAAATGTGTAAAAAAAAATTTCCAGAGAAAATGTATCCTAAAATGTTTTCCCATGCCCTAATCCACACCTGCTATTCTGTTGTGGTCCCCCCCCCCCCCTTCAGCGGAACATTTTCTGCCAGCGCCCATACCATCTATACAGATCAGGTTTGAGAGATGTTCTTCGATGGAGTTGATTCATCCCCTGCACCATTTGGTCTTATCAACCACAAGTCATTTAGGGTCAAATTTCCCAAAATGTTTGAAATCTTCTATATTCCAAGCTACTACCATTGGAAGACAAAATGTTCAGATATTTTCCACAAAAATAGTCTACGGATCATTTTGAGTCCCTGACTGACTAACCGTATTTCAAATAGTAGGCTCAATGAAAAGTGTAGTTCAATCCCACTTTGTAGGGCTACAACGACAGATAGGTTGAGACGGCTAGAGCAAGTCCTATGGATGAAGGATGACATATTGCCAAAGATTGTCCTTTTTGGCTAATCGTCTTGGGTTAATCGGAAAGCAGGTCGTCCGGAGTTGGAATGAGAGGATATCGTAAAGAAAAACTTAATGAAAATGGGAATTTTGTGGGAGGGTGTAAAGGGGAACTTTGAAGTGATTGGAATGGAGGAGGAGCTTGCGAGGCTGTGCTGGCGTCGGGTGGCTTGAGGCTACGGTAAGTTGTTAGTAGTAGTAGTAGTGTTAGAAGCTGAGATGTTATCGGAATAAAAACAAATAGATGTTATACCTGTAACAAAGTAGTCTCATGACCTGCGATTCCACCCTTTGATAAATTATTATCAGTTATTTAAACTCTGTCTCTCATATCACGCTCTTGTACAAGGGGTGGTGGCGGTATACTTTTTTACTAAGAGTAACCTTTCTCACAAAATAACCGTAGGCCCTTGTTTATCTGAGTATAATGAAATCCTGTGGTTGAGTATCTGATCGTAAGTACCACCCATTCCAGTTAATATTTTTCAATTGTTTTTTTCTATTGAAATACAAACTATTTAAAAAAAATACCAACTACAAGGATAAACACCATCGTTATGTTAATCTTAAATCGGATTTTTTTTTAGCATTATCTCCCTCGGTCTGTTTCTCTATTAAAAATTTTAAGTATTATTTTTCAATTGAAAATGACTTTTACAACCCTCTTTAAAATTATTTCTTTCCTGCCTTTTATTACTTGGCTGAATACCAAAGATCAGCCCGATATTTTCAATTTACAAAATCTTAAAACAAGAATTACTGCTTTCCATAAAATGCTTATTTTCCAGAAAAAAAAGGGCTCCAGAGATAAAGCCATCAATCAATTCAATGGGAAGACAGAACAATTTTTCAGGAACTGTTCGATCTTATTGCGAAAATAAAGTTGAAGAATTGTTTGATAGCAAATAAAAAAATGTATATTTTGAGGATACAAAATTATTCGATTGGAGAGGTACATATACCCCGCTTCTATTGTACAAAGCCTTGCGGCATTACAGAGCTGCCACAGGTTCAGGGAGTCAAAGATGAGGAGTTTATTGCAAAAAAAGGAGCTTTGGGAACCTTCCTGACACCAAAAAAAAGGATTCAGTTGTTGTTTATTGTATAAAATGGTAGAATCAACATTCTGCTCGATATTCTCACCGATTTATTATCAGCACCAAACGAGTGAGGGCACTGCGGGTGGGCAGATAACTGTCCAAGTACCTTAGGTTATTTTGCTAGCAAGCTCCAAAAGTTTCAAAGTTATGTCAAAGAATTCCTACTCAGTTACATTATTGCAAACCTGTGTAATAAACAACCTAATCAAAATTCGAGTCTATTCATCCACCCACTCTCATCTCAATCTCACAAATCAACGCATAATATTCACAATCATCGAATGCGTGGTGTCACGATGATCCAACCACTTGGATTTCCATTATTTGTCTATTTTTATAAAGTGTTTTGATAGAAAGAAGGTGCATTATTTTGCCTGTTATTTTTATGTTCAGGCGTCTATAAGCTTTTTTAATGAAGTTGTAGTTTTTACTCTGAAGTACATTCCGTTTGCAGTTTATGGTGTTTGCATTTGCTTAAATCTTTTTTTCAGTCGGCTTCATTGGCTTTAGCTTTTCATTGTCTTCCAGTGACAGAAACGAACTGCAATTACGGCTCTATCGGTTCTTTGTCTTTAGTGAAAAATAGCTGAGCTCGCCCAAATGGGTAATATGAGTCAGAAACTCCGAATGAAGCAAGAAACATATTTGACCTTCTAATCAGTACTAGTTCAAATTTATTCTTAGGCCTTGAATTGAGTTTAGTAAAACAAGGCGTAATTTATATATGGGTGAGTTTTATAAGCGTCATTTCAAAAGAGGGTTGATTTGAACGGGGGTCCAGTTGAACGAGGGTTTAGTCAAATGGGGTTGCAATGTGCGGGGCTCAGTCAAACGAGGGTTCGGTTAAGTGAGGTTGAATTGCACGAGGGCTGAGTTTTACAGGACACAGTAAATTGGAGGTTCAGTTGCACGCGGGTCCAGTCAAATAGGGTTGAGCTGTAAAGAGGTATAGTTGCACAAAAGCTCAGTTAAACAGGGCTGAGTTGCAAGAGGGACCAGTTTAACGGGAGTTCGGTTTTACGAAGAGTCATTCAAATGGGGTTGAGTTTCACAAAAGCTCAGTTAAATTGGTTCAGCCAGACCCATACCTCTTATATTTGTGGTTTTTACATGCATTTGAATGTGACACCATTCACATAAAAAAAATTCGTTTTTTTTTAATAAAGGCTCTAAAATAAAGTCATCCAAAGGGTGCACTTCCTGCCCATGACCCAACAAAATATTTTCGAGCACCACCGGTAGGGCTTGTGCCCCACGTTAGGAATCACGGGACTATGATGTTGTTTTTATATCTTAGCCTCTTTTAGTACCTAAATACTCATTGTCTACTTTATATTGAAAAAAGCAGTTTTAAGTTTGTTGAAAAAAAAAACTATTTAATTTCAGGCAATTTATTTTTATTTGTTCATTCAACAATTATTGGTTAAGAACTGAATGATTTTGAGAATCACTATTTTCTGAATTTTTGTGATAATACGTTATTTTATCAATCTCAAAACAACAATCATTGGCAAGATAAAAAAAAATTAATTTAAAAAAATGAAAAACCAATAAAAAAATTTCGAATATTTGAAAATTTGAACTGTATACTAAGTTATATTAGTCCGTTCTAACTGACTGACTATTTATGAATACCCGTGCACATTGTTAAATTTTATAATCTTCATTAATGTTACAAGTTTATCTTAAGTCCCCTTTAAACTTCCCTTTTTAAAATTTTTTCTTTAGACTTCTTTCAGAAAACGAAATCTCTTTCACTAAATATATTATTTTCCTGACTGAGAGACAAAGGGCAAATTCGCACGAACCATTATACTAGTAATTTATATTTTTTTTTTTAATGGGCGGCTTTTGTGGCTCTAAAGTCATCCGTTAGAGAGAGGGGCCAGGGAGAGGCTACCAATTTTAGTGTGTATAAAAAATACATTATTTTTTTAACAGAGAGGAAAACTTTCACGAATTATCCTTGAGTTAATTCTAATTATTGGTAAAGCGTGAATTCGCCGTTTATCCTTGAGTTAATTGACGCTATTTGAGTTCATATGGGAAATTGACGCTAATTAAATAGCGTCAATTAATTTAGGGATAAAAGCCAAAATACCTTCTCAGACTTCCTCACTATTTTCTCCTGGTTCACACTCTACATTCAACCCTAGCTTTAAATGCATAAAGAATGAGTTTTTTGTTTTGTCTTTTTAAGGCTGGGTGGCACTAACATAGCATATGCTTTTTCTGTAAAATTTAGAAAAAGGAACCCTGATAATTTTATTCATCATGCAATCAGCATCCTTTAATTACCTGCACACAATTCTCGTCAAGTACAATTATTTTTTCCTTTTCTTAGAATTCGCTATATTAAATTATTCGAACAATATTTAGATTTTCCATGAGATTTTTATCAAATATTTCTTACAAATACATACAAATCTAACCGCTACTAATGTTTCTCTAAAAAAAAAACATTTCCTAGATTAATTTTGATTCCCAGAGATATTTTATTATTATGCCGTCTAGCTGTATTTTCCAAATGCTCGGCAATTTTATCCATGGCCTCCGCTTCACACCACCTTAGTTCATACTTTACTTCTGTCTCCACTTTCCTTACAGTCCCTTTGTTCTCACATGATCTATCCCCCAGATAATACTTGTGCAGGCCCATCCTCTTGTCTATTAAAAATAAAGCTTTTCACGAGTATTCTAAATAGCAATCCTAACCATCTACCCAAACACACCATCAGCAGCTTTACAAATGGTTTTTTTTAAATTATTCCATTAATTTTCTACATTGTCAAATTTTAAAATCTCCGGTATAATATTCAGCAGTTCCTAGAAATTTTTTTCCTCAAGTTTACCAACGTCATAATCTCCAAGAAGTTGGTTACCCATCTGATATTGCAGTTTTAACTTCACCCTAGACACTACTAGACACTGCTAGACACTATACCCTACTAGGTCTCAAGAAAAGCATTTATCCCGGAACCCAGTGCAGGACGGTGATTAACAACTCTCAGATCTACACCAATGCGCTTAGCCGGCTGAACACCAAGAAGTCTCTGGGGCCTCGAGTTGAATACAGGCTTTTTGCAATCCTGGGTATTTCTGGATCACTACATAGTTTTCAGAACTTGGATATTCTTGTTTATCAACAGTCATATTCCTGCACAGACAATCTCAAGCCTACTACTCCCGACTCATTATATATTCATGTCTACAAATATTATGTTACTACGGGGAGGCAAACCATAGTAGATAAACATAGGAAAGGGTTATTCGGCCCAAAAAAAGCTTGCCAAAACAGACCAAGCCCAGAATAATTAGCCCTTAATCAAAACTCAGTTGAGGCTCAAGCTACAAAGGCCTGACACCCTTCAAAACCTTTCAATTTTCAAATAAGAATCATCCATTCCTAATATTTTTCAAACCTGTTTGATTGTTTTCATTGAGTTGTTCCGTTGAAAACATTATCATGATTCGTTAAATGTATAAAGAATGTAGGTCCTACAAAACTATTGTTTATAACTGAGTTCAAGATAAACCAAGTCCTTCTAATAAATCTGATTTCTATGAGCTGTGGATTTTTTTTGTGATTGATGTTTTCCTCGTAGTATATCAAGGATATATGTCACTGTCCACATCACAGATATTACTTTTTCTACGTAAAAGTCGTATTCTCTTATCAAGTCGTAAATAAAAAAAAAGCGAACAACAGTTGTGAAGCAGATCCGTGGTTATTTTTAATTATTTTGCAGTCAACACCTGGAGGGATTTTATATAAACTGATTATTGATTATTAACATAATTTCTACAAATTGAACCTGAAAATTTGTTTGGTAAGAGAAATTCTTGTGTTAAAAACTGACAATTTTCTTCAGAATCGTAATTGTTTTTTTTTTGTTTTTTTTTTTTTCAGGAACTGAGATCAGAAATTAATTATTAATCTAATTTTACGAATGATATTTATAAAATTAAGTTCTTATTATCACATTCAATAGATATGAAGTGTCGACAAATGCTAAAGTGGAGTCATCAGTTTTTTTGCCGACATTAGCGCAAGTTTCTGCTGCCATATGCAACCAATACTCTTGTCTAAAGATCAACATTTTCACCCTAAAACACTTGTTACTTTTTTTCTCCTTCCGAAAAGCCTGATTATTATGAATTATGGGTAATAAAACCCTTTCTCTAATACTTTCAATTCCCTCCCTCCCGAAGTACACTTCAAAAGTGAAGTAAATACGCGTTCGTTAATCTCAAGAATATGCATCAAAGACCTTCAATTATCTAGTTTTTCAATCATCATAATAAACGAAATAGAAAAATTGAGCAAATGGAACTCCGATGAATAACAAATGTGCAAGGGCCAAAAACTCAAACCCCTTTCAGTTCTCTTCAATAAAGATTTCAAAAACAAATGTGAGAATTACCTACACCAATTACCTTAATGTTAGCGACAAAACATTAAAAATAGGCATCGAATTTTCTGGAAATTCGGCTTTGAAAATGAATTGAAATTTGCCTGTCTTTAGAACCAGTCTCCGTTATTGGCTCCCATTGCCTAAAAAACATATAATGGTTATTATCACAATAAAACACATATCCATATTTATGAGACTAACTTCGAATAACAACTACGTTCCTCAGTTGAAAACTGACCTCTGTAATTTTTTCGTTCAATGTTTCTTAGTTCTATCTGCTTTACTAATATCAATCAGAACAATAGAACATAGCTTCACATTATATTTTGGAATTCTAAGTACTGACTTACCTAATTGAGGAAAGCAAATGAGGATCATTAATTGGTTCTCTGTATTGCGTTATTCTCTAATTAAAAGAAGAACAGAAGAGGACACTATAGGGCTTCTCATGTTCAGTGATTTTCCTGTTCAAGGTGGAGGCTGAGAGGGGTTTTAATGTCCTTGTGAAAGGTTTTCCACAAGGGCTATTCCAATGGTCCTTTCCAATGGTCAAATTCCAATTGTCCATCTAAAAATTGTATTATTTTTTTTTATTCGACAGTTTTTTTTAATGCATTTTTCAACTATCGGTCAATATGGATTGTCAACTATTCATTACTCCGTTCCAGCTATTGTTGCAATTAAGTTAAAAAGAACTAGTTTTTTCAACTGAAAGCAAGATGCAACATTAAAACTTAAAACGGACAGAAATTATTACGTATATGAATAGGGAGGTTCGCCTTCTCGTCAATACCTCGCTGTTTACGACCCCCCCCCCCCTCATATACGAAATAATTTCTTTTCGTTTTAAGTTCTAACGTTGCTCCTTACTTTCAGTTTAATTTTAGCACAGAAGGGGAAGTGATCTGTTATCTGGAACCCTAATTTTAAGGGGGGGACCTCATCTGAAAAAAAAAGGTTGAAAAGTGATGGTCTAATTCAACATGCTTATGACATTGTAATGAATGTCACGTCATTTAAAAAAAATATATAGTTGAGTGAGAAACTGAGATTTAAACAAAAAGTGTATACTAAATTACATTAGTCTGTTCTAACTGATGGACTATTTATGAATACGCAAGCACGTTATTAAATCTTCATTAAAGTAACAAACTTAGCTGAAGTCCCCTTTAGATTTCTTTCCGCAAAACCAAATTCTTTCAGCAAATATATTATTTTCCTGACTGAGAGACAAAGGGCAAATTCATACGAACCATTATACTATTAATTTATATTTTATTTTTAATGGGTGACTTTTGTGATTTCAATCCGTTAGAGAGAAGGGCAATAAAATTAAATAGAGTTAATTAATTCAGGGATAAACGCCCAAAAATCTTATCAAACTCCCTCACTATTCTCTACTGTCCACAATATACATTTAATCCTAGCTATAAATGCATAAAGAATGGCAATAACTTTTCTTTTTTTTGAAGGCCATGTGGCACTAACATATACCAGATACTTTTTCTGCAAAATTTAGAAAAAGTAACCCAGGCAGTTATATTAACCTTTCTATCATAATTCGATAATTACGATAATTCACATAATTCTAATGCGTACAATTGTAGATAAGTATAGATATTTTCCATTTCCTTATAATAATATAAAACAAAGGGTATTAATAATTTTAATCTTTTCGATTGTATTCATATTAATTAATTATATCTAAAAGATAAAGTTGAATCTAAACACTACTAATGTTTCTATGGAAAAAAAAACAATTTATAGATTACAGGCTTTTTAGCAGTAACAAGTGTGAATATTTTTCACACCAAAATTAGTAACATCTCCCTAGTCCCTAATATAAATCCAAAATTAAATATTTGATATTTGACTTTATCTCTTAGTTATTTTTATCATATATCTAGACTTTATATTTAATAAAACCAATACCCTTCAACCATTATCCAATGATTGATAAAAATATGTTGTCTCGATCTATGTCTACTACCTTTTATCCTACTTTGCCATAAAGGGTTGGTGTTACATTGGGTGTCACTGAATCTCTTCTTTTCATCTAAAGAACATCCAGCTGCCATTTCCAACTTACTTCTATAGACGCTGTTCTTCTTCTTTTCAAGTTGCACTTCTTTCATAATAAGGTGAGACTTTCCACAACTAAAAAAGTACATAATTTATGTTAATTAAACTGTCGCAATTAGCTCATGAAAATACAAATATAAACATTAGTAGGGCGGCGAGGGCTCCACTGAAAAGTGGTTATCGTAATAACAAGTGCTAACTAACTGTGGGTCTACCAACTAAACCGAGTTGCACCCTGACTATGCCCCAAACACAATTTATATTTCAGCGTGTTGGGATGCACAGCTTAAAACCAAGCAGTTGAATAATCATTTGCAGTTTTGTTGATTACTCCCTGTTCTGCTAGATTAGTTTTCCTAGTCAAAGTATTTGATGCGGTTAATTATTTCAAGGGGGAGTTGTTCAATAAAATCATAATTCCTTGGTTTCGTTTACGCAGCATCTGCTATCTATAATCCTACCAATGTTAGTGCTGCTATCTTTTTCTTACCCAACATAGCCTCTTCAACTTTACTTTTTTCCCAATTTAAGTGACTTAGTCTTCTTAAGATTGAACCCACTACCAAGGAATCAGTCATTTTACTTTAATTTTTATAGGATACTAGAATTATCAGTAAAAAATAAGTCTAGGATAGTTTCTATTTCCCATTTAGTCCAATAATCTCCCATAGCCTTCGCCACGTTTTTTAGGACAAAGACATATCAAAATGGCCCATAAATAACGGGATAAAACACAACCTTGTTTACTTTACAACAAAACCCCCAACTAGCCTCATTACCTACCTTTAACCAAGACAATTTTATCAACTTACCTAGCACAAACAGCTTCAATGTATTTATCTAGTACCACATACAAGGATAGGAAATTCGCTTTAGCGAATTATTTATTTAGTGAGAGCTTTACCTCTCGACAGCAGAATAAATGTACTAATTTACTATAATTCTACTAATTTATAAAACTTGAGACTTCTTGGGTTCTGGGTTTTGAAAATAGGACATCAGATATCATCGGTCTTGTGCCTCAAGAGCTTCTCAATAAAAATTTCTAAGAATAAAAATTTGATTTAAACAACCTCTCCCCGACCCAAAGCGACACTGTTCCTCTCTTAAAACTTTATGTACGGCCTCTCTAAGTCCCAAACGCATCATTATGATAAGTAGTTTGCTTCCTACAGAAACCAAGTTAGTCCCCGTGTAATTGCAATACTCACACTGATGACCTTTCTTATAAATTGGTCTAGTTTAAGTTTTACTAAAATTGCTAGGAACTTCCTCTTTTCCATAAATCCTATTCGTAATGGTAAAACTTCAGAAGCATCATATTTAAAAAACTCGTTTAACACACTAACAGCACCTGGGGCTTTATTATTGTTATTTTACGTTTTTCAAACTCTAATTCTTCCTCGCAAAATAATGTTCCTTCCCATCGAAAGTGTCACAAACGTTTTTGATTCATTTCTTAAGAACTCACAGTATCTTTACAACAGTTTAGCACATTCTCAAAATGTTCTCCCTTTTTCTCTTTAACTTTTTATTTATTACAAATAATAAACACATTTTTGATTTTGATTCATTTCAATTTATTAAGAAACCATAATCAGTTAACTAGCTTTGGCTCTGAAGCATAGCTTTGTGAGCATAAAAACAAAACAAAGAACAAAAAAAATAAAAAAAGCAAACAAATAAAAAGACAGAGCAAGTAAATAGAAAAGAAAAGGTGAAAATAAAGACGGTTATATGAAAACAAAATGGAACAAACACTATATAAACAAATGATTGAAAAAGAACCAGACAGGAAAGCTCACAGAGGGGCAAGGAGTGAAAAAGCATTAGAGATAATAGGGAAAAAGTTTATGGCGGGCAGTGTATGCAAGTCTTAGGTTATCAAGCGAACACAGATTTGCTCGTTCATTTACTCCAGTAGGTGTGTATATCTTGGATTTACGATATCGTAGCTTTATCGGCTGTAGTCTGCTCTATTTTTAATTATTTTACAATATCCTTTCTCTTTTCGAGTCTTTAATTGGGGACTATTCCATCTCAGATTTTATTACACCAGTATATCATGTAGTGGCGCAGTGGATTTGAACTTCGATTGGTAATACGGACCCAGGGATAAAACCTAGGTGTAGCAACACACTGCAAGGCCCTAAATTTGATTCCAATGATGAGATTATTCGAAAGCGTCTCTAAATTAATCCAAATAACAAAAAAAAGAAGAAGACATATCAATACAATATTTTCCTGCTATGCCATCTACCTGTATCTTCCAGACATTCACACAAATTCATTCTTACCTCAGTTAGTTTTCATGTACATTCATACCTCCTTTATTTAACATAATACCTACCTCAGTTAACATAGTTTATATTTTGATGTTTTATCCACTTATCCAAGCATGCACTTTGAAAAATTGGCATCCTTCTGGCCTGACAAAATGATCTAGATAGGTCACGAGTTTGAGAAGTTTTTGCTCAAGCCAAGGGTTCTTCCTACTATTATTCAAGCCAAAAGACTGGAGTAAGTTTCCAGTATATAGTTTTACGGCCAAGGCAATTTCAATAATGTATTTTTGTTTCAATCCGACGACATTTTTAGTGGTTTCAGGCTATTTGTTTTGGTTATTATTGGCCGAGTTTCATCAAAACAAAGATGAAACCCAAAAGGCGAAAATATACCAAAATTATGGCAGGGTTACTTTAGTTTTTCTTCCCCAGTTGTTTCTGTATTCTAATGCCTTTCCTTAACACAAAGCTTATTAAAATGATCCAAATACATCAGTAAAGAACTAATTCCTTCCAAGTGGAACCGCGACAGTTTTGTTTTCGTACACAGTACTAATCACTTTAAACTGTTTGTCTTGTATACCATACAAGAATAAGACCTTCGATAAAGCTGTTCCATCAGCCGAATCGAGGGCTTGCTCATAATCTAAAAACCAGAGGACTAAAGGTGTTTGATGACTCAGGGACTTCGCAATTACTAACCTAAGAGTGAAAATTTGGTGACACATCCTATTTCTAAGCTAGATCAGGCTAATATTTCTATAATTAACAAACTCATTCTTATCATTTTTCTTATACAGGGTTAATCAGGGTTTTCCAAATATCGCTAGGTACTTTCAATTTTTCAAAAATTATATCCATAAACTTCAGCAACTTATTTCTAACCTCATAGCCACCATATTTGAGAAACTCACTAACCACAGTATCAGCATCTGGGGTCTTGTTATTTTTTAATCCTTTTAGTACTGTCGCTAATTCTTCCTCCCAAAATGTATCTTCTTTCACATCCAAGATGTCGCAAACTTTTCATTTTCCCCTATATTTTTTCCTGTGGCTCTATTCTGGTTTAGAATATTCTCAAAACGTTCAGCCCATCTCTCTTTACCTCTTTCCTTACTAATTCTGGCCCCATTCCTATCTTTAACTGCGAGAAGTCCAGATTAACAACTCTTTCTGAATTTATTAACATGTCACTACAATATATTACTATTATGCCGTCTAGCTGCATGTTCCACATCCTCGGCAATTTCATCCATGGCCTCTACTTCACACCCCCTCAGTTCATACTTTATTGCTTTCTCCACTTACATTTCTTTTGTTTTCATATGATCTATCACTCAGATAATTCTTGTACAAGCCCCTTCTCCTTTCTATTATAAATAGAGTTTTTTTTACGAATATTCCAAGCTGCGCTACTAGCTTTCTTCCCTAAGAGACCATCAGCAGCTTCACAAATGGTTTTCCTAAAATTCTTTCAGTCATCTTCTACATTGTCAAATTTAAAATTCTACAGTTTAATATTCAACAGTTCCTGGAAAGCCTCTCTCCAATTTTCATCCTGGAATCTAGCAATGTCATAACCTCCAGGAAGATAGTTACCCTTCTGAAAATTCAGCTTTAGATAAGCGCTAGACACTACTAGATGGTGATTTATACTTTTAACATCAATAACAGCACTCCTGTATACCCTAGTGTCTTGTATTGATCCTATGAATCCTCACTTTACAGTGTAATTATTTATAAGGTTAGCTGTCTTACCATCACGTGAACATCACGTCAACTTATGGACCATTTTATGACCAAATACTTTCTTGGTTATAACTACATTGTTAAGCCTACAAAATTGAAGCAGTCTGTAGCCATTGCTGTTTTCCTATACCAAATTTACCAGGGCTATGATATCATCAATCCCAATTTCTACTGACCTGGGCGTTAAAATTTACTAATAAAAAATCATAGTTCTACCTAATACCCTTTCCATTTGTGCCTGTAACGGTCAGTAAAATTCAATTGAGTCCCTAATATCGCCGTCAGTTGGATCTACAGGGGCATATACTACTGTCACTGATACTCTGTACTTTTTAGTCATAAAATGAGCGATTAACATTCCATTATTAATACCTTCCCAGCCTAAACAGGACTTAGCAGCTTCCTTATTCATCATTTGCCATATTCCCTATCTATTTACACCATCCTTCCTGTCTGAGTAAATAAATTCTATATCACTTAATTTCATTTTTCCAAACCCTGGGATGAGTTTCCTATAACCTGGGATGAGTTTCCTATAGTTAGCTGTTTTCCTACACCAAATTTACCAGGGCTATGATATCATCAATCCCAATTTCTACTGACCGGGGCGTTAAAATTTCTTAATAAAAAATCACAGTTCTATCTAAGAACCTGTCCATTTGTACCTATAACTGAAAGTAAAATTCAACTGAGTCCTTAATATCGTCGTCAGTTGGTTCTACAGGGGCATATACTACTATGACTGATACTCTGTACTTTTTAGTCATAAAATGAACGATTAATATTCCAATATTAATACCTCACAGCCTAAACAGGACTTAGCAGCTTCCTTATTCATCATAAGCCATACTCCCTATCTACGTATTTAAACCACCCTTCCTGTCTGAGTAAATAAATTCTATATCACTTAATTTCATTTTTCCAAACCCTGGGATGAGTTTCTAAAGTCCAGATCTAAGTGTCTGAATTTATCAGTAAAAATGTCGACACGATAGCTATTTTTTAACATCGAACATTCCAATCTGCAATTCTCAGATTCTTAAAATCATTGAAATTATTTTGGCCACAGGAAAAGCTTTGGTCCCGGAGCCCAGTGCAGGACGGGGACCAACAAATCTCAGATATACACCAAAGCGCTTAAGCCGGCTTCGAACCAAACAGCAAGAGCTCCCTGGGACCTCCAGTTGAATTGAGTCTTTTTGCAATCCTGGACACATCTTGATCACTACATGGTTTTCAGCACTTGGCGATATTTTTTTATCAACAGTCATAATCCTGCACAGACAATCTAAAGCCAACTACCTCCAACTCATTATATATTCATGTCTACAGATATTATGTTACTACGGGGAGTCCATAGTGCCACTTAGTACACTAGTAGCTAACTACCACGGGTAGGCAGTCCATAGTAGATAAGTATAGGAAAAGGTTGTTCAGTCCGAAAACACCTGCAAAAAAAGACCAAGCCGAGAATCATTAGCCATTAATCAGAAACTCAGTCGAGGCTCAAGCTACAAAGGTCCATATACTTTTGTGCTTGATGTTTTCCTCATATTACATCAAGCATAGATGTCGGTGTCCATATCATAGATCTTACTATTTCCCCATAAAAGTCGTATTATACTGTTGGCAAGTCATAAATGAAATAGCGAAGAACAGTTGCGAAGCAGAGTCGTTGTTGTTTTTAATTATTATGCATTCATAAGAAAGCATATAATGCGTGGTTTTTCTGTTAAATGAATATTGATTCCGCAGTTCATTTCATTGATCTGCACCTGACATTGTGTTTGGTAAGAGAAATTCTTGTGCTAAAACCATACGGGTAACTTATAAGAATGGAAACTGACAATTTTTTAAGAATCGTAATCTTTTTTCTTTCTTTCTTTCTTTTTTTTTTCTTTTTTTCTTTCTCTTTGTTCAGGAACTGAAATCAGAAATTAATTACCTAATTTTAACAATTGTACTAATGAATTAATTGTTCTTATTATCACGCTCGAAAAATACGAAGTGTCACCAAACCCCTAGAATGGAGTTAACAGTTTTTTTGTCGATATTAGCACCACTTTCCACTGCCATATGTAACCGTTACTCTTAGCTAAACATCAGCATATTCACCCTAAAACAATTGTCATTTTTTTCACCTTTCGAAAAGCTTTATTATTATGGGCTATGGGTAATGACAACCTTTCTCTAATACCTTCAACTCCCACCCTCCCCAATTACGTAGAAAATTTCGGAGACCATATTTGGACGTGCTAACCAGGGTTTGGAAATGAGATTATTACAACATAAAGATTCTATTACTTCGGCTTTAAAGCAAGATTCTAAGTCAGCATATTTTACTTCAGCCCTTTCAGAACATCTTTTCACTTTTTCAGACCATTTTATTTTGCTCAAGAATGTCTCTTTGATTTCTAGGGATCGAAGTTTAAAGAAAAATATTCGTGAAAATATTGAAATAAGTAAAATCTTATTCAAGAATATTGCTTTGAATCAGGATACAGGTGAGTTTGGGCTGAACTCTATCTATGATAATTTATTAAAATCTGACAGAGTAAAGTTCAATTCACCCAATGTAGTTGTTGACCTCTGTCCAAATGTTATATCATTGAACGCTAATGAACCAACTCCAAGAAGGTCAAAGAGGCTAGCTTCCGCCTCTGCTTTGAAAAGAATTAGAGAATTAAACAATATGCAGTTTTTTTTTATTTCGTATATAAACTTTTGTTTTAAATTGGTTTAGTTTAGTTTTACTACTGATGACGGTCACTGTATATGTGACCGAAATATCTGGTATTTTTTGGGAATTTCTGTTCACTGTCTATTGAAAAGGATTTTATCCCTATTTTGAGCTTATATTTTATCTCCACAAGAACACTTCTAAAATAAAGCAAATACGCGTTAATTAATCTCAAGAATAAGCATATCTAAAGAACTTCAATTATCTAGTTTTGGAATCATCATAATAAACGAAATAAATAATTCAACAAATGAAACTCCAATGAATAACAAGTGTGCAAGGGCCCTCAATCCGCTTTCAGTTATCTTCAATAAAGTTTTCAAAAACAAAGGTGAGAATTAACTACACCAAGTACCTTAATCTTGGCTACAAAACATTCACAATTGACGTAAAATTTTCTTAAAATTCGGCTTTAAAAGTGAATTGAACTGTGTCTGCGCTTAGAACCAGTCTCCATTGTTGGTTCCCATTGCCTAGAAAACATTATAATGGTAACTTCCTAAGGGAAATGGTAACTTCCTGGGAGGTTGTTTCACTCAGGCGGCTTAGTACTGCGATGAGCTGTTAGTAGTTCTTCAAAAACAAACATGTATCTGATTTTCTTTTAAGATTAAATGTATAATAATTACATATATTATTGATTAAATAAAGCAATCCCTTTGCGAGGAATCCTTGTTGTTTAAAATTTATTGTATTTTGTTTCATTTTGCATGCAATTTAATTGCTCTTTTTATTTGAGAGTTTTTCACTAAAAGTATTTTGAAATAAACTTATTCCTACAAAAAAAAATATCCTGAAATATATTCCCTGTCCCCCAGCCACCAATACTATTTCGGCGTCTGGTCCCCCTGGAAAACTTCTGCCGATGCCCTTGCTAAATAAGTATTCTTTCCTGTCAATGTTTTATTAAACGTCATTACGTTTTTCTTTAATTGCTCCTTCTTCTTTTTTAAATTTCTATTCTTTTCTCAATTTGACAAAAGGCTGATGCTGAGAGGGAAACAAAATTCTACATATCTGTCCGCTTTTTACCTTTTTTTGTGATTTTGTCTTTTAAAATCAGGCGAGAGCTTGAAACCCTGCTATCCAAATTTTGCAGTCAAGTTAAGGACCGCCTTCTAAACCCGTTTGTATTCATCAAAAGATAACCGCCCCATTTTTGCACAGTAAAATCTCTTCTGCATAGCTAATTTTCGGCTTTCATATCGTCCGGCCTTAAATGTTCTCTGAAGCACTTGCATCTCGGTCCGACTTTGTATAATGGTTGAGATAGGGAATGATAATACTGAATTATATTTATATACAGTGCTTTTAACTTACCAAGATCTCATCATCGAGATTTTCTTCATTTAGAACTACGCAAGCATCGCAGCTTATAGTATAGGAAAGAAATAAAACAGAAAAAAACAAGTTGCAGTTAAATTGCCAATCAGATGCCTTTTCCAAATTTGACACTCGCCGTTGTCACAGTTATATAATACTCACACCCTCCTAACAAACCCACGCACAGTCCCTAACTATATGAAAAATTAATTTACCGATATATCTGGCTGAAAACCAACAGCAGGCAGAGACTTGGTGTTTGCTTTTAGAAGGAGTCACGAAAAGACGTGTTAGAAGATCAAACTTTAGTTATCATGGTGAAAAACTAAGACTTCTGCGGGCTAATTACGGATTTATTCTGCTCCGAATCTTATTTTGTGTTTTCCATCCAGTACTATTTTTTCGTAAATCTAGGAACATAAGAAACAGCAAAAGCCAGTGTATTTGAAGCAGTTTTTCCAAAATATGATGCATTAACTATGAAGCAGAAAAAACAAGTTCTTTTAAACTGAAAGTAAGGAGTGACATTAAAACTTGAAACGAACAAAAATTATTCCGTATATGAAAGGGGCTGTCCCCTCCTCAGCGCCTCACTATTTACGCTAAAGTTTGACTCTTTGTCACAACTCTACTTTTTAAAACAATAAAAACTTCAGCGTAAAAAGCGATCTGTTGAGGAGGAGACAGCCCCTTTCATACACGGAATAATTTCTGTTCGTTTTAAGTTTTAATTTCGCTCCTTACTATCAGTTTTAAAAAAAACTTGGCTACTCCTATGTTATACCTAAGACACCGCTATACAGCAATGAATGCTTAGCGTGGTTTTCAATGCGTTGACGATATTTAAACTGTTTTTTTTTGGGGTTTAGGGGGAGAAAAATGTACCTAGGTTAGGTTAGGTTACGTATTTAAAATATGCTTTACCCCCCCCCCCCCTAATGTGCAAATATATAGCCCAAATTTGTTTCTAAACTATTATATATTCATCCTATTTTATTTCATTAGCATTAACCAAACTAGCAGTATATAAAAGAGTAGGTATAACATAGTAGTACCAAAACTTGATTTTCTAATTTAATTTCTGGAAGTTATTTAACTAATGCAGGTTCCTACTTGGCTCACCGTACACGAAAAATTAAAACAAATTTGCCTCTTAAAAAAGCTTTTTATTCGAATTAAACGGTCCCGTGTTTCAGTAGACGCTCTTAAAAAATTGGGACGAATAGTCAAACTTTAGCGTAAAGAGTAAGATATTGAGGAGGGGGCACCCTTCATATATCGAATAAATTCTGTTCTTTTTTTAAATAATACCGGTAAATCTGGCTCACCCTTTATGAAATATACCCCTCCCTCTTGCGGAAAACTCCTCCATGAATATTTCATCCAACGTAAAATTCATCCACCCACCCCCTTGTCAAATTCCCTCCAGACAGTTTCATTATCGCTGAGGATCCCCACCCTGTAAAATTGCTTGCGGATGATTCGACCTGAAAAATTCTCCTTGGCATTCCATCATTTGAATAAAACATTTATCTCTAATCGGTTTCCCGATCACTCCGGAAATGCTCCCTTCCTTGGGAATTATTTCACCGAAATCAAAACACGCGGGAAAAAACCCCTGGATAATTCCCCCGGAACAAGTCCACATGAAAAAATTGGCAAAGAGAATCTAAGACAATTACAAAGAATTTCGTGTACATAAATGTCTATATATAAATAGCTATTTATGATCAATATAAGATATGTCGTCCACTTCAATAATTAACTAATAGAAAGAGAAATATAACATATATACCTTGCATTACTTATATTAGTTTTAAAACTTACTTCTCAAACAAACACGGACAGTCATCATCAACAAACAACAGAAAAAAGTGAATATTGATTAGTCTATCCGCAAGTCCGCAGCCCTATAGATTCCCAATTGCAGGTAACGGGAACCGGAACGATGTCGTCATAAAAAGCATGAATCAGACAGGCTATCTGCAAATAAATTCATTTTTAACCAAAAATTTCAACTAATTAAGAGGTGACTTGTTGCATTATGAGGAACGCGTTGCTCCTGCTAGAGGTAACAAATTTGTTGCAAGGTAAGGATGCAAAAACTTGATGAAATACAGAAAACATTTAGGGTACTTGTTAAATATCCCAAAAACACCGAAGAAGGGAGGTTAGGTTAATCCAAATGAAATACACCAAAATATGATGAAAATATATAATACTTTAGGGTACTGTTCTATTAGCGGCAAGTAGACCTGTTCGTTATCTGATAATACAAGAGCATTAAAAAAATAAGCAGAATTTTGTAATTGGCTACTGATTTTTCTATTACAATGGATATTTCAACATAAAATGGATTTAGAAAACTAACAAAGGATTAAAGAAAACGGGCTCTTTACTGAAAACACAACAGCAAATTAATTTTTTTTTTTAATTATCTGTAATGAAAACATAGGATTACAGAAAAATAGCGCTTTACTGAAAACACAAAATCCAATTAAAAAAAAGGATTTTGATTTAAAGTCAAAAGTGAGTATATAGACACGCTTTAGTATTGCTCGAAATGAAGAACAAATAAACCATAATATGAACTCTAAAAATCCGGTTATTCTCTCAATACAGTGGAGAATTTCAAGTTATGATACAAATTCTAAAACTAGTTTATAGTCCCAATGCTATCTAGATCGCTTCATTTTGAATTTGTTTTCAAAATAATCATGACATGTCCCTAAAATGCTTTATTTTAAAACTTTAAAAAGTGTCCTTAAATGGTTTGCTTCTACTATACCAAAATGTATGTATTGTTTTGTGTTTTCAATAAAGCGCTACATTTCTAGCACAGTTTATATAATTATCCAGTATGATCATTCCCTATTGTAATGGGATCAATTTTCAAAAACCTCAAAATCTCCCAATTTAATTTACCCAAGTAAAATTATTTAAGTTACCAAGTAAATAATTATACATTGTAATTATACCTTGTAACAAACATAGTAAGAATCTTTCCCACAGAAAATCCAATAAATAAATCCGCCCAGGTGTCGCCAATAAACGCAATAAATATCATTTTGACCAAATCTTACATGACTGCCAACGGATAATGTAATTTGAATCTTAAGAGCTCGAAAATACCAAACTGTCAAGAGACTAAAATTTATTATACAAAAAAATAGTCACTCAAGATGCAAAATACCTTCGTTGTATTGTTCTGGAGACTAAGTTTAGAACTAGCAATCTCAATGTAATTAAATCGTATTATCTTTTACCAATTTTCACAGAAATAAATTATAAGTCTTCTGAAAATTAAGAGACACCCTACTGGGAAAATGTTAAAATATAAAACTTTGTTCATTCGAAAAAATTCCAAAGTGATGTTTTAAAAGTCATAAATTAAGCAACACCTGCTAGCAAAATGTTGCAGTGTAAAATTTTGAAATGTTAGAAAAATTCAAAAGTGATAGCTTAAAAGTCATAAACTTTAATTAAACCCCAGTAGCCCATTGGTGCAAGCCGGCCACATAATGATCTAGGACGAACAATGCAACCAATAGGAATTGTAAAATATACTTTTGGCAACGCCTAAACGTAACCCCCGGCAAAATTGCAGAGAATAGATAGTTAGGACTTAACAATTTTGCGCCAGTCTTTTTTGGGAGTCTATTTCGAGTCTTATGCCAGTCTTATAGCAGTTTTTTTTTGATCAGTCTTTTACCATGATTGTGTTGTAATAAACTTTTGAAGTGTACAAACTCTGAGTGATTTCGTTTCAGTACAATTTGTTATTTTGTTGATGCAACCAAGAACTCTGCGACTATTATGTAAGTAACAATAAATGCATTACTATTTTATTTTATTGTCTTGTGTTAATATTTCTCAAGCTCGTTAGTCCTTGTGGCTCCATTCGCTCCTAAGGGAAACTGAAACTCATCAATCTGATTTAGATTCAGTATGGTCGTTAATATAAGCTCCCTACATGTACTCCTAGATTAAGCTCCCTACTCTAGAAGTTCAGCCTCCACTCAGGTAAGCCACACGCAAACCGTCAGCTAAGAGTTTAACTTAATTTCTCCATTAAATTAAACAGTTGATATAAGAACAAACAATTTTTATTGACACACCCTTATCAGAAGATCTTATCAAATAACAAAACTAGAATCCCTCACTACATAAAAACCCCCCATTAGAATTGGCGCGGCCTGTTTAAAGGAGCAAAAACACAAGGACTACATTGAAAAAAAAAGAGACTATTGAGAAATATTACGAATGGGGAAAGTGTGCATGCATTAAAGTACCATTTTTTCCGCATGCTTTGAAGTGTCATATTTTTTTTGGCATATTTTAAATTGTCATAATTTGTGCATATTTTGATATACAATATTTTGTTAAACCTAAATCCCCCGAAAATAGTAGCAAAAATAAATACATATAATTAAGAAGTATCGAATTTAAATAGTATCAAAATAAATAAAACCAGTACCCAATTTTAACCCAAAAAAAACAAATCAATATGTCGTTGGATCAAAACAAACAATTATTAAAGCAAAAACTCATTGCCAAAACAGTGGAAATTTCAAAATCGCTTCCTTCATATAATGGTGATGAAGACGTAGACGAATTTATTATTCAATTAAACCAATTCGTAGAAGTAACACAAACGGACTTAAAATCATTAGTAGGCATGTTGTTAATGAGACTTAAGGGACAGGCATTAACATTCCTGAAACAAATAGAACAAACGATAGGGGAAAATAACAACCTCCCAATAAACTCAATCGAAAAATTGCTATAAGCGTTCCGAGAAAGATATGTTGAAAATAGTTCAACACGAAAACTGAAGCATCGTACGGTACGTTTCGATGAAACACAAAATGCTAGGGAAGACCTACATAATATAAGTATATCAATTGAGGCTATATCCGGAAAAGACTCGGGTACTGTAGACGATAAAATTATACTTAATGCTTTCATGCACGGGCTGAACCCAACAATAAACCTGCTTCTAATATAACAAAGTATCCAAACCTTCGCGTTATAAGTTAAAGAGTTAGTGAGACTGATTGAAAATGACTCGAGTGTGTCGCACCACAATAAGTCAAAAATAAATAACGTGGAAGATTCAATTCCGAGACGATCACGAGGGATTCCCTCAAGATTATTTCCAAGTGATAATTCATCCAGACCGAACCAAAGTAGGTCTCCAACCCCTACGAGGCAAAGAATAGTATGTTTTTTACCCACAGATACAGCAAACTACGTACAGAACCCCCCAATTATATACTTTGCATGTAATAAACAAGGACATATCGCAAGGGAATGCCGTACTAAAAACAAATATACACTAGCAACCCCAAATTTTAATAATCGTTGGTTCGGGAGAACAAACACAAACGCCAATGGGTCTGGAAACCACAGAAATAAACCCCTACGTCTACCCTCGTACCGCAACTCATACCAACAAGGATTTGCGTATTCGAATCCCTCCCAATATACGCCTCAACAACCCTATTCCAATCCCTCACCCAACCGACAAAATAATTATCGGTTCCCCAACGCAAACACGCGACAAAACATGTACCAATTTAATTCACGAACGGTGTATCCAACTAGATTTAACAGGAATACAACCAATAACAGAGGATATTTTTTCCCGCCGGGAAACGAAAGAAATTTTTCGTCAATACAAAATGAACAAATGCCGCGAGCCATCGGCACAAGAAACTTTAACCCACGCAATAATACGTGGCAGACAAGACAATCAAATGTCAACCAACTTGGAACTTCCCTAACAAGTGAAATTCCCACCGAACCCCAACCTCAAACGCCAACTTATCAGATAAGCGCACAGGGAAACGAATTAGGCCCCCAAGAAAATTAACCGGGACCCTGGAGGCCAATATTTTTTATAGGTCCCATCCAGTAATTGTACCTTCCTTAAGTGATAATGATGACATATTACCTATATTAAACAATTTTAGTGTTGCAAGTATTAATTTCAAAGCGTTAATAGATTCAGGTGCATCGGTTAATATAATAAATTTGAATGTATTTAAAAGACTCCCAATATATATTAAGCGACGGAAAAATTTCAATATTCCCAGTTTAACTAGTGTCACAGGTCATAGGCTGGAGGCTGTAGGCTCCATATGTTTAGATGTGACAAAAGACAATAAAATCTTTCCTACAAACTTCATAATCTGCAAAAATTTCCCATATGAGGCTATAATCCGTGCCAATTTTTTAAAATCTAATAAGGTGTTATTAGATATAGCAAATAACAGACTCGTATATCCATACGATCCTATTCTCCAGCGCGTGGAGAGATGGGGTACAACAGTGACAATAGAATAAAGTCTTTTGTACGCACGTCATCGTCATCGTCTTCCGTGGGACGAGAGAAATTCAAGCAGCAAATGGATCGAGTCAGTAAAAGCAAAAATAGGGAAAATGCAGGAGTATAGACAAACAGAAATAAAGAAAGTAGCTGAATTATGGAATAAAATAATAAATCTAAGTACTATTGTAAGGGGACAGGACTTGGATTTACCCCTACAACCAACCCCGAAAGCGGAAGACTTGACGCAACCAAGCGCCAACCTCAACTTAATAGAAAATAACTCGGACAGAGAAATATTATGGGTTCGCGGTACGTAAAACAAAAATCCCCCAAACACTATGCAAAGAGTACAAATCTCTCAAATGGTCAACCCTGTAAATGGCAATTCCGAAATTTGGTTCGCATCCCCGTGTAAGGAAATTACAGAAAATCTTTCTTGCGAGGAACAGATCATTTCATATGAAAAATGAGAAAATTTCATTTGGTTAACTAACACACATGAAAACGACATGATTATAATAAAAAAGGTGTCACGCCTCGTCGGAATAAAAGTGGTTTCTGAACACGATTTAAACAACTGTAGAGACTCCAATGGAAGCCTAGTGAATAGTGTTGGTAACAGGAATCCAAAGAATAACTACCCCCTAACAAAACCCCAATTTTTGGACAAATTTAAATTAGATCATATCCAAAATACGCAATTAAAGGAAAAATTATGTGAATTGCTCTGGAATTTTAGAGATATTTTTTCTACATGCGAGGAAGATATCGGGTTGATACCGTTTTATCAACACTCTATTCAAACCACAGGGTTACCTTTAGCTAAACAGCCCTATCGCATCCCCCATCCCTATAAGGGCTGGGTAAAAAATAAAATCCGTGAATTAGAAAGAAATAATATAATACGGCCAAGTACAAGCCCGTATTCAGCCCCCGTTATACTATTACCAAAGAAGAACAAGGACCTTAGGCTTATAGTAGATTATAGAGCATTAAACAAGCAGGTAGTTAGTGACAAATTTCCCCTGCCCCGAATTGATGAAATCCTAGACTCCATTTCAACCAAAAATAAAATTTTTACATCTCTTGACCTCACGCAAGGTTATCATCAGGTTAAGATAGCAGATAATGACGTCTATAAAACGGCCTTTTCAACGACGGAATGCGGTTGTTATGAATATTTGAGAGTGACCTTCGGACTAAAAAATAGCTCAAGTGCATTATACAGACCTCTACTACATTTGTTACGAGGAATAGAAAATATTATCCATTTTTTGGATGATGTTATCTGTGTGGGAAAAAGGCCTGCGGACAATTTAAGTACACTAACCAAAATTTTTAAAAAATTCAGAGAGGGTAATTTGAAATGTAGACCGGAAAAAATAAATTTGTTTCAATCCGAAATAAAATTCTTAGGAATGATAGTGACCCAAGGTCAAATATCACCGGACCCTGAGAAAATAAAATGTGTAGAGAATCTTAAGCCACCAAAAACTATGAAACAATTAAGAGGCATCATTGGTTTAACCAGTTACTTTAGAAAATTTATACGCAATTACGCCCAAACCGCACAACCCCTAACAGATCTGACTACGGGGAATTCCCAAACTACTACCTGGTCTCAGGAATCTCAACCGTCCTTAGACACTCTCAAGAAAGCTCTTACTTCTGAACCTATATGTGGGTGAACAAATTTGTAAAAAATTAGAGTTTTGGTTACCACCGAAGCTTCATGCAGAGTTATCGGATCTCTTCGTTCCCAACCCCTCCTCGCGACAAATACCCAAACTAACAACACGACCCCCCCTCAAACTGTATAGACCTGACTATTTACTTACATCATGAAAATAAACCCATTAACACGTAGGTTTTAATCCCCGCCATTGGAGTTGCTAACTATAATTTACCACTTAGATAAATTTAGACATTATTTAGTAGGACGAAAATTTAAACTTTGCTCGGACCATAAAAGCTTACAGTACCTAAGCACATTCAAGAATCCAACTGGAATCTTAGCGAGATGGATAATGAAAATCCAAGATCTGGATTACGAATTTGAACATGTGACCGGTAAACAAAATGCCCCCTGCGATTACCTGAGCAGATATCCAGAGAATAAACCCTCAGATAATGAAATTAAACAAATAAATGCCATTAATCCCTCTAAACGAAGACACAAGAAGAATAAACCAAAAGTCCTTACAGAAGAAAAGGGGCCACGAGTAATTCCCTTATCCCTAGCCAATATTAAAAGAAACCAAGTTAAGGATGAAATGTGTTTGACTCTCATTAATTACTTTGTAAACTCCAATAATCTCCCTGACAAGTTCAAAGCCTTAAGACGGGAAATACACAGTTTTTATTATGACTTTGACGAAGAAATCCTTTGCAGGATAGTAACAGGCGAAACGAATAGAAATCAAACCTTAATAATCCCAGTGCTCCCCCAAAACTTAATAATACCTGCCTTTGAGTACTTCCATTCGGAGATAGGCGGACACTTAGGAATAACCAAGACATTTCACAAGCTAAAACAATACTTTTATGTTCCGTCGGCGTTGACAAAACTTAAGTATTATATAATTACATGTGAAGCTTGTAACTTAAGAAAATATCCTAAAATGTACCCAACTCTCCCCTTGGGAAGAGTGCCAGTAGCAAGGTTCCCTTTCGACATTGTTTCATTTGACCTTTTTGGTACAAGTGGAGGATTACCTGTTTCTAATAGAGGTCATACTTGCGTCCTTTCAGTAATAGATCATTTTACCGGCTTCACTTTTGCCAAAGCATTGAAAAATCAAGACGCATATGCCACAAGTAAAGCCCTAGCAAAAATATTTTTAGAGTTTGGCGTTCCTCAACGGGTCATTAGCGACAATGGATCTAACTTCGTTTCTAAAGTAACGAAAGATTTAATGTGTTTCCTAAAAATAGAAAAATTAGTAACCTCTCCCTACCATCCCCAAGCTAATGGAAAAATAGAAAATAGGCACAAAATATTTTCCAATGTCTTGAGCATCTATAAAAAGGAAAATCGGAATGACTGGGATCAATATCTACCTTATTTGACTAATGTAATTAATACGGTATATTCAGAAACGACCAAAGAAAGTCCATTTTTTCTTTTGTTTGGACGCGATTTTAAAATACCATATCAAGAAATTATAGAATCAAGACAGTATTACAATAGTACAGAGGACTACAAGCAAGATTTTATAAATAAGATGAGAAAAACCTATAAAATAGTTAAACAAGAGTTAGAAAAATGTAAAAGGAACCAAGAGTTGAGGAATGAATCCAAAATCAAGGGGAATATAAATTTTAAGGTAGGCGACTGTGTCTATTTAAAAAATGAAGCTAAACTGGAAGGCAAAAAACTTTCCAATAAATATTCAGGACCCTACAGAATAATCAAAAAATACGACAACGATTTTACTTTTAAAATGATAAACCCGGAAAATGGGAGAACATATAAAGCACATGTTAGCCGTTTGAAAGGTGCCAAACACCCCGTTAAGTGGGCACCCGAACCCTCATCTTCAGATTCATCAGACGCGGAAAATCAATTTCCGAAGTCCAGGCTATCCGAACTAAAACCCTTTAATGTCAAACAAAACTACTTTTAGAACCAGAGTGAAGAGGAATATTACGAAGAATTTTTAGCCATGAAGAGTCTAGTCATCCCTAGAAGAAAATCCCTAGGACCCGTACCCGCAAGAACCCCAAAGGGCACAGAAAATTTGTCCACAGATCACATCAAACCAGAATAAGGCTATACGCTGTCGCCAAAAACCCAATTTTTCCCCGATAGAATTTCGACCCCATGTCCCCCCAAAAGATTTCCTGACGACATGGTCTCTCCAGCAACCCCAATAGAAAGACCCCTATCACTACAGGAGGAATTGAACAGAGCCGTGGAAACCCCAGGTGCAAAAAGGAGGAAGACTCCTCCTAGGGATACAAATACAAAAAGCTTGAGAGAGGCCATGGACATTGTAAATTATCCGATAAAAACGAGGCAAAGTACCTTGCCTTGGACACAGGAACACCAGGAAGATGAAAACTTGGGACAATACCATCACATAACAGTATCTAAAGTAAAACCCAATGAATCTTACTCCTGGAAACAGACCCTGCTACGAAATACACCTCACCCCCCGGAAGATATGGCATTCAAGCAGTGGAGACATTCTCCAAAGGTATTTGACTCCTCCCACAGTTCCCAAGAATCTTTTAACTCCCCTGAAACAGGATTTCAACGCGAGGAAATGGAAAATAAACCCTCAACCTCAAAAGGAGACGAAATATATGAAGCAAGGGCAGGAGATACCCCTCAATCACAAAGGACCGCCCCCGAAAGCCCAAATAATGAATCCTCAGATACTAGCTCTAATGAGTCCGACGATGAATCAGATCCTGACTACCCCCATAACGATCCAAAGCAAAAACCGACTTCTGCCGCGGCCCTTGCCAAAGACGCAAAATTGAAAGGTCAAAAATACCTACTAAAACAGTATAAGAAATTTGATCTAATCTCTATGGGAAAATCGAAAAATAATAAAAAACAAGAAGGCGAACAGGAAGTTACCACGAAATCTGGAAGACTAAGCAAAAGTCCAGACAAATGGACATACATCTAGGAACAAAATACCCCAAAAACTTATATAGCAATATTAAATCGAAATGAACAATTTGAAAAAAAAACCTTAAAACAAGGGTGCATGAGTAGAATATTACAATGAAAAATATCCATGAAAGTTCAAAATAAGTTAATAATCAATTTTTCCAGACCTATATCCTGGCTTGGTAAAGAACCCCAAAGATAGAAGAAGAACAAGAATTGTTCAAACCATCCTCCAAAAAGAAAAATACCTAGTGCAACCCCGTTACTGATAGAACAAATATGGATCAACTATTTCAAATACGATCAAAACTTCTCGACGACTCGGCAAAATTAGTAGCAGAAAGATCGAAAGTCGACAATATGATAGAAGCCACACTTAAATCCCTTAGGGACGTGAAGGCCTTCAAAGAAAGAATGAACAAAAGAATAAATGAGATTTTAATAGCTAAACAACTTGACAAGTTGATTGAAACCCAGTTTATGGAAGTTAAGGAACAGACAACCAAAATCCAAAATGAAATAGAATCAATAAGCGATGCAACGCTTGTCGAGGGATATAATTATCCCGATCAGATCCTAAAATTGCAAATATTATACGATAAAATGCAGGAGATTGGTAAGAAAGTACAAGATTATAGAAAAAGTACTGTTCTGTCCGCGACAATGGCAGTACAAGAAGCCCTGGCTCCCCAACGAGCAAAAATCCTAGACTTGCAGCATAAGTACGATCACTTAAAAGCACAGAAAGAAATAATTCAGTTGCAACAGGACAGCTTAGAGAAACGACTAAAGGAGAACCATGCCAAAATCACCGAAGAACTTCAAAAACAAAGAGATTTCTGCTCAAACCTAGAAAAAATAGTTGCAACATACTTTACTGTCGAAATTGACCTACCCCTCAGTCCCCATTTGGAAAATCTTCTTACTAACAGCTACAACGAAGGATCATCCCAACCAGCATATTTTGCGATTCCAAATCAAGCTCGTCATCATCACATAAAACCCCAGGTGGAAACTAATCAACAGAATCCTCCAACGGATAATAATATAATTGTGAGGGCCCAGGACCCTGACGCCCAAGAGAATGTTACTACGGGCCAAGATTCCTCAGAAATCTATGCACCACAAGGAACACCCAAAACCCAACCATTGGCAGAAGATCCAGACAACTAAGGAATACCAGACATGAGAATAAATAAAAAAAAAAGGTAAAAATTCTTCTTCGTCAGAGTCCCCTTCTAATACATTAAAAGTGACTACATTTTATAGAATGTGATGTATACCGACAAAAAGTAGTAAATAACCCAAAATTCGAGCGAAAACTCGTTAAACTAGATAATCATGTTTCTGCTAGACAGAACATAGTATTTCCTTAAAAAATAAATAGATAAATAAATGCAGGTTACAAATTCAATGATAAAAAAAAAATGCAATGAATAGCCATCCTTACATTATAAGGAATAGTTAAACAGCATTTCGGATACCCCCCCCCCCCAGAGTAGGTAAGCTTGACGATCACAAGGGATCGCTTTATGAGGTGATTTACTTCAGGGCGCGATGATCAAATCCGTGTCCGAGGTTCGGCCGTCTATCAATCCATAACCCCCGACCACTACATTCCAAAAATTGATTTTAACTAAAAAAAAAAAAAAAAAAAAAAAAAATATTCGGATCGGCGCTTTAATAGATTATACATATTCTCAAAATAAATTTTGTGGGATATTTATTTTTAATCATCATGCCAACGACATAATCAAATACGGAACTCCAAAATATACTAAATCTAATCACAAGAAAAGATGACCGGAAATAACCACCACCCAAACTTGCCGTATAGAATATAAAACGTCAAACAAAAAAAAATTTTTTTTAGTCAAAAAATATATGTGCGAGTTATTATCGTGTTAATTACCAAGCTAAAAGGCAATTAGGAAAACAGGTAATTAGCGGCAGTCTAATGATCAAGCAGTTGGGTTTATATGTGTGTGTATGTGCATATGTATGTATGCGTATGTGTATATAAAAATATATGCGTATATACGTGTGAGGATAGTAATATGCGAGGCAAAATTTACCTGCACATAAGGGTGTAACGACTAACCTGGTCATAAGTACAGGGTTTTCTGTCAACTTACGTAACAGAAGCAAGCCTAATTAATCTTTCAAAAATTATCCATGTAAGCCTAATAAAAAAAAAAGACTCTAAAAAAAATCAACTAATTAAAAATAGCTATAAGTAAAATTGTATCTTTTCTGGGTAAAATAGCGAATATTTAATCAGCATATATGATTCGTGGCTTTTATCTGAGCCTTAAAATGAAGTCAATTACTTAAACAAACCCTACAAGTCGCTAAAAAAAAAAAAAAAATAAATAAATTCCCTTCTCGCCAATTTTGCTAAGCAAATACCACTTCGGCCAATGTTAAAATAATTCTGCGATTCCAATAACCCTAGCAAAGCGTTGATATGATAAGAAATTAACACCAATGATACCACGTAGAAGCCATTAAGATTTATGGTAGCATAGTCAAAGTATCTAAGCGTAATATTCTCGAGTTAAGAAACTTTCCCTTTACATTTCGTAATTAACAAAAAAATTGCTGACCCGTGCACCAATGTGTATTCTGAACTAATCGTATAACTATAATCGATAATTCTCTCGCCTAAAAAACTAATAATCAACGAGCGTTTATTAACGTTTATTAATAATAATTAACGTTTAATCATGTTATGATTATAAATCAGTGTAACACAAGCCGAAAAAAAAAACAAAAAAAAAACAAATCCATTTCGTAACCTAAATGAACAAAGGAAATTAATTGCGAAATAATTAATGCAAAACACAATAGTAACCCTGAAAGGTAAAAATAAGCTAAAATTGTAAAATTTAAAATGCCGATCTGGTGCATAGATTTTGACCTATAGAAATGCGATAAATTGCTTAATAATAGGCATATCTACAGATACAAGTAAAAAATCGAGAGTAGCGTAATTATTAAGTCATAAAAATAGGCCTCTCGACAACCCTCAAAAAAAAAACCTATGAAAACCAAAAAGGGAGAGTTTTATGATCAAACCTCTTAAACAATTTGTTTAGTTGAATTTTTGTAGTGGCGTAGTTGAACGCTAATTAAGATATCCTTAAGCCAGGTGTGATAAAACCATGAATAAAATTAGTTCGACAAGTAATCACTGTAATCATTCGTGCAGATTAAACAATTCGAAAGACAAAATAAACCTTCCTTAAATCAAGAAATTATATAAAATAGTTAACAAAATCGTAAGATATGGTACCTGCGAATAGCAAATAAGACAACTTAAGGCAAAAAAAAAGAAAAAGCATTGATTAATTTTATTTTTTTACTTGAGATGGCCCTCTATCGAGGAAGAGTCTTACTATCAAAAATAGTGGTACCATGAACTTAATTTGTGGCCAATGTCTAAGCTAATTAAATCAATAATTGTATAACTACCAACAAAAATAGCTTTATTGCTGTACAATCGCTAAGTGAAAGATAAAACAATCGCCAAAAAAAAATTATATCAATAATGTTAGCGGGAAATTATCTTAGAAGTGACGGTAGCAATGGGAAATGGAACCGCATGGCTGAGATGGTAAAGAGTGGCGAGTCTTGCGATAAAACCATTCGCCGATGGTCCAAAGATCAGTTATACGCTATATGCCTATATGTAAAAAAAAAAAAATGCGTATTGATTAAAGTTTCAACTTTTGATGCCAACTATTGAGGATATGTTTCCCTAATAGATAACTGTTGTACCATAAGTTAAAATCGTAACTAACGAAAGCTAAATAACACCTTAGTTTTGCAATAATTAGCAAAAGCAGCAGAATGCTTGCAGCCGATAGGCAAAGGATAATATAACCACCAAAAACCGTAAAAATTTGCAGCAATAAATTCAACCAATCTTACCGTAAATCGAATTAAAGCATACAAATGAACCGCGCAATTAAAGTATAAAAGAATAACCTGTAAAAAAAAAATAACAAAAAAAATTTTTCCTAGGCCAGACAATTTCTTAACTTGGAAAGATTTTGCAATTAGGCTGATAGCTATATGACAATAGCAGACATATTCTGCTTCTGATATGTGATTTAATCTCTGCGGGTTCTCACAATTGGTGCAAACCGCGTAACATACAGCTAGAGACGAACAGGACTAAATTAAACTAACATAGGTCCGTCGAAATACTCTAATGACCAAAATAATTCAGATGTAAAGCAATACAGGAAATAACCAATTAATGCAAAAGGAAGAAAATCATTCCAAAAATTGACCATTAGTCACAAATACTCATATCACAAGACAGTATGTAATAACTTCTACTAACCTTATAAGCCAGTTATGACCCCAGGTCTCTGCTAATCCTTAATTCCCCCAATAAGTAATATGACGTGGTAAACCACATGTTATTCACAAAATGCAAATCTTGCGAAAAGCACAGTATTTAAGAGTTCGGAGAACGTGCACACACTAGTGAGCATATACCTAACTAAAATTGATAGAACAAAACGAACATTTATACAAAGCATGAATAATTGAAGGGTAATTTCTAATGCAATTAAGTGAAAGCAGAAGCCATAAAATAGATTACAACACCTGTGAGGTAATTTAGCCCTTTGTTCGGACATACATTGCTATGATCCTAAATCAACAAGGATAAATTATCAAACTTTCTCCCTGAATCAAGCCCTTACAGAAGGATAACCTACTAAAGATTATCGCGATAAAATGCCAAAGAAAAAGAACTCCGGATACATAATTAATGTTCTAATCAACTTTATGAACCCCCCCCCCTTCAGTCGTGCGGCATCTTAGTGGCATTAAAGTTTGGCATCAAACGCAAATATATTTTAATTTTCACTTGGGAAATACAAAGAAACTAAATTCGTATGGCTTATGACAAGCTATGAAACTTTTGAGTAATACCGCGCTGGATAGTAAATATCTCTACCACGTGGCGTTAACTCCGCCACAGGAGAGGAATGATTTGACACCTTAATAGTAAATGAGTTACACTTCGACTCGCATTACTCCCATTAATCAAGGATATTCAAGGCTGATGAAAGTGAAGGAATAGATACCTTAGCCACATCACAGCTAAATGAAATATAATGATAAATAAAAGACATTACAGCCTAGTAGCTGAATTTTCGAGAGTATAAAAAAAAAATATAAGACTGTATTTTCAAAAAAAGGCCTTAACGAAATTAATTGAAATTATAGATATTTTAAAAAGATTGTTTAAAAACAACATGAAAAACAAGTATGGAAATTGGATGCCACATTAACGTTATAACAAAGTTTCCCTCAAACTGATGTATAGAAAATTAACTAGAGTATACTAACGAACAATATAATACGAACCTTTACGTAACTACTTAAGCCCAAAACCCCACTTTAACCAGGTAAAAGATACTTTCAGCTAAAAGTTAGTAGTAGTACCCTATACGCTCCCAAGGTGACAATAAAATTTTTTTTTCTTCCCTCAAGAATTAATAAAAGCACAGTATACATGGCAATTCTAATTCATAAAAACAAAATAAAATAACCGCCAGCGGACAACACCATAAAAATACCTTAAAATAGTATAGGAAAAATAACTTAAATATCCACATGACCTATAATAGTGAAAACGGATGGACCCCCAGGCATGGGAGGTTGGAGCCAGGGATGAGCATGGTGTATATTATCCCACCGCGCAAATACTTGACTCTCACCTTCTATTGAGAAAAGATTACACATATTACTGAATGAGGGAGATACCAGACGTTTTAAAACCTGTTGCTGACTTGGCTCGACTCCTTTTGGCGGGGAAATTTTTTGTGAAATTTATCGAAACTGGAGGGATGTATTTTCCGTTTACCTGATATCTGATGCTCCATTGTCGGGTGAGCGGAAAATGCATCGTTCTATTGACTTGATTACGAGATTTGACTACACAACAAGAAATCACTTGACAAATACTATAACTGCCTATTAGTCAGGATTCCTAAACAAATGGACCTTTAGTCGTGGGTAGCGGTGGCCACAGGGCAATGGCAATGGTGTTATTGTCTTTCTGTTGCCATTGCCATTAGGGCCTAGCTCTCTTATGAGGAACCACCAGTCAGTTACAAAAAGTGATCATCACATAATAAGAAATTACGGTTTTGAGGTTGGACAAAACTACCCTAAAATAGGGGGAACCGTTGGTCAACTGTTGTGACGTGTGTTGCCTTATATCCCATTTGCCATAACCGTTTGACCGGGGAGCTCTTATGAACATATTAACTCAACTCTCTATAAAAAGTGATCCACAATAATTACCCTACCTCACCCCTACCATTAGAAGAAAATGTAATAACACAAGTGACCATACGGTAATCTGAAATGAAGATGGGCAAGAAGTCCGATGCGTGGGGAATACCTATTAAGGGCGTAGGCGCACGGTTGATTATTTTGTGAGCAGACGCCCCTACAAAGTATTTCCTAACAAAGATCAACTCAAATAGGAAAAGGAACCCAAGGATACCAGTGAAAGTTAAACACCATAAATTAGAGGAACCAACTAAAAACAGCTAAAAATAATAACAAATATCACCAAATTAAAGGCACCTAACTAATCTATTATTATTATGCCTTAACCATCTTTAAATTAAGTTAATTTATTTTACAATTACTGATAAATATTATATAAGAACACATTTCCAGATACGGTGTGTAACTAACCTTCAACCACGTGTTAAGAGAAACGCTAGAACACGCAACCATACGGTATGTTGCTTATATTAGCCTAAATCTAGTAGAATAATCAAAAAACGTAACCATGATAAGATACCCAAGCAATCAACAATTAAATAATCGTAGACGAGAAAATGCAATCTTATGGAATCTTAAGATAAGACATAGCGTAGACAATATTAATGCTCCGTTAAGGGAATGGGGACTCGTCGACAATTTAATGAAAGAAGAGGAACTTATTAAAGCAGTAGAAAATCTTGACTGTCCAAAACTATATTATCTTCTAAAATCTCAAAGCACAAGGTTGAAACAAAGAATGATCCTAAGATTAACAGCAAGCCTGGTGTTATATAATTTTAGTGCACGTGAGATGACAAAAACGCTGGAGCACACTCGACGAAGTGCCAATCTGGCCTTCCAAATTTTAGTACAACATATCCCATCAACAAGGTATAGCTCGTTGTCTGAATATATCGCCAACAATATTTGGTACGATCAAGATGATAATAATGTAACTACAATTTGGCCCATTAAATTTCTCTCCATATTAATAGACCAAGGACATATGTTAAAAAGTGAAACCCTTCTTAAAATATTGTACGTCAATTGTGTAAATAACACGTATCTAAATCCGATAAACCCTTCAATAGGAGCCGCAATTTTTCAACTTACCCCAAGAGAATATAAAGACATAAAGAAAATAACCCTGAATTTCTTCCAAGAAGATGAAAATTTTGGAAGAAAAATAGTCCCTGGGTTAGACGTAATCGTGCGTGAGCAACTATGTTGTTGCCAATCACACGCAAATTTAAGTTTCTCTGTAGTAAAGATATTAAATGACCCATTGTCATTATCTCAGTTGTGCCGGAAAGTCATTCGTCAAAATATGCGAAGGAATGATATAACCGCCACTTTGGAAGGTCTGCACCTCCCAAACCAACTACTAGTGTATTTAATTTACCTAAATATACCCGAAAACGGTAAAAATGATATAGTATTTGAACTCTAATTTCTCAGCTCAAATGTTTCGTCATGGGAAAATTACCGACTTCTGAATATGCTTACATATCCAAGCTCAAAGGCGGTACTGCCAGATGATGCACCAATATTGAAATTAAAACCCAACCCCAGTGGAATAAACTGTTTATATAGATAATCTCGTTGAAATGAATGATGAAAGAACCCTATGATATTACCTGAAGTGTTATAAATATGAATATCAATTGTTATAGTAACTAAAAAAAAAAAAATGCATCATAGACCAGTATTGCATTGATATTTATGGAACTATGAATTAGAGTAAATATCACAAGATCTAAGTACATTATCAATATATTGACAAAAAGGTAGTTTCTCGAAAATCTATATACTTTTAAGACTATAAAGCGACCACAAAGTATTTAAAATATAGTACGGGACATTAGTGAAGTAATTATATTATAACACAAAAAGAGCCAGGTGCAAGTAAGCATTGGTGAAAAACTATTTCAACTTCAACCTGAAGTTACCTTGTTTTTTTTTCACTCAAAATTGGTTAATATGGAGCTCAGATGACTCGAATTATGGTTGAATGAATAAGTACCCGATGTATTGAGGAAATGCCGGTGAAAAGGTAATTTGACCTCGACCTAGGGTTTACCATGACTATAACCAATCTTGAAAAAAGTATTAACTAGACAAAAGTCAATAAAAACTACCCTCTTTTGGCCATTGTTCTGAAATGTTCTGAAAAGACCAAATAAAGAAATGGCCAAAGCAATTATCGATACAGAGTACATATGTATCAAACATGCCAAAGAAAACGTCATATACTCGGCTGCAATGATCGTCGTGGATAAGTCAGGGGAGGAAGTCTTCGCGAAAAAATGGGATGTTAAGTATGATTTAAGGAAATTTAACGTAAAATCTTATGAGTTCGGTCAAGATCTCGCAAACACCCCAAAATATCGGCCAGCGAGAGGCAAATTAGGAATCAAATATAACGGTAGAAAGGGAAAATACCTCCATTTTATTCAATATGAAATTTGGAAATTACAAAAACAATATAAAATCCAGTACTGGTATGTTAAAGGTCCTTGCCAGACAGATTTATTACTCCTCGACAAATGTAAAAAGCAAAAATTAGTTTACAAAATTGAAGGGAATCCAAACTGTGTAAAATATCAAGGAAAACATGACCCCCTCCAAGAAATAAAATATTACCAACAGTACTTGTACAATCCAAGGAGTGTACTATATAGAGCGACAAGAAATGAAATTGTGTTTAAAAGAATTAAAACTTATCAATCAAAATCAAAAGTGATTAAGAAAACAAAAAAGCTGAAACTATCAAATAATTAAGGTAACCCAATTACTCTTACGTTAAAACAATTAAATTCTTACGCGAAGGAATTAAAATACCTATCCCCCCAGCTTAAGAATCAACAGTGCGATGACCATAAGCAAAGTAACAAATTGTACGACCACGAATCTTAGTCTCACCCTGTTTTCTTTGAGCAACAAAGATTATCATAAAATAATATAAATATAATATCATAATTAGCACCTTCTTTCCTTCAAAAAAAAAGAGAACAAATACAGGAATCAAAATTCACGTTCAATTATCAATCGTAAGAAGTTTTCCTATATTATGTCTAATGAAGTATTAATTCCAGAAACAGCAAAAAGGATGTGGATAACAAATGTCATAACAATCTTCATTTCCCAAACTTTAGCCCAAGATATCGTAAAACATGGAATAATTTTTAAACACGAGAATTCGTTGCTCGCAAGTCATAATGCCTGGAAAATATTTATGAAATTGGACCCCAAACCATTTGAAACCTTGTTCCAACAAGTTATTAGACTGGAGAAAAATACCAACGAATTAAAGGACTCAATATTCCAATTCTTAAAATCAGACAAAAGCCTGCAACCAACAAGAGATATTCACCACAAGGAAAATAAAAGTAATCTACCCCCCGTGTTTCCTAAACTAAAGTTGAAATTAATAATTGAAGATTTCGACAAGAAAATGGCAGAAATTGACAAGGCTCTAGGACTTAATAAGAACGAAAGCCGAAAAAGGAGAGCATTAAATAAGTTGGATAGTTCCATGAGCGATCAAACAACAATTGAATCTACCACAAGTTTCGCCTCAACTACTTCCAAGCAAAATAAACTTTAAGATGGAAACTACGTAATGTTAACCGAATTACTGAGCCTATGGACTTTTCTCAAAGAATTGTGGGAAAATCATGCTGAACAAAATGTTACGAAGCAAATATTGTCAAAACTCGCGAAGGAAAAAGACTCCAGACAAATTATTAACCTCAAGGAGCTGAAATTCTCAAATATACAACATGATGATAAAAATAAAAATCCTATAGAAAGAAAAAGAAAAGACACCAAGACAACCACGCCTACCTATGAGTCCCCAATGAGAGATATACAATCTTCAATGTCAGAAACTACGACAAATACAGTCCCAGAAATGAGCGCACTCAACAATAAATCACTTAGAAACTTGACCACGCTAACTTATCTAAGACCAACGATACTTACAAAATGGACGTGGTCAACAGGGCCCACGTACTATCGCACCCAGCCGATTGGCGTATTCACTATAGGCCTAAGAGCAAGAATCCCAGTAAGGCATACCGAGATGCAAACGATCAAAGTACAAGCGATTCAACCAGAACAAAAAGAAAAATAAAAGTATGAAAGAAAAAGAAGACGATTACGTACATAAGAAGTGTTGGATAATAGACGGTAAATGTACTTGTGCAAGATTAGCAATGGCCGACGAGCCGGCAAGAGAAGATATTGAATCATTACCTGAACTAAACGAGAAAAACGCTCTAAAAGTATCGATTCACCAATCTTTTTTAATATTATATAGACAGAGACTACAAGCATCATTTGAATTGTTCAATACAGAAATACAAAAGTTAAAACAAAGTACCACGAGAATCTTCGAGGTATTTTTTCGAAGAAGTAAATACCGAAGATCAGCTAGGCTAATACCAATCGTGGGAGAATTAGCCTCACGCTTGTTTGGGCTTTCGACTGAAGAAGACCTAAATATCCTAAGGGAAAACGTAGGAAAACTAAATAACGCTATGAACGTGACCTTACATGTTCAAAAAATACAAGCCAGCATAGCTAATTACCAGAGAGACAAAATTGAGGCAATCTCGAAGAAAATATCAAAGACAGTAAGCATATTGATTTACTAAAAAAATTAAGTAGATCGGGTGATTACCGATTCGAGCCTCACCATGGTATCACTAGACATAGTGACGATGTCCTTACTTAACCTGGCAACTGACGCTAGCAAATTTGAATTCGCATTATTTTCCCTCATCGGCGGAACCTTATCGTATGACCTAGGAGATCGTTTGAACCTAAAAAGTATCTTGGACGAAATAAAAACGCATTTAACATTCGGACTGTACCTACCAACAGAACTGGAGGTAGCAAACTTATTCCACTATTACACCATAATGAAGATTCACATCACAGAGATAAACAAGCAATTATTTGCAGTGGTAACAATCCCGTTAATAAACCAACAATCAATATATGACTTGCATAAAATTTCTACGTTTCCAGCCAATATAGGCAGAACTAATTCATCCATGACTATTACCCCCGAAGCAGATTATTTGCTAGTCGATCAAGATAGAAGGAAATATGCCTTAGCAAACACACAGGCCCTCAAGGAATGTGTAGCATTCAAAAACCTAGTATGTCAACTAACACTACCCATCTATAAGGTAAAACCCGGATACTGTATGTTGGATATATTCTTAAAAGAGACTCAACAAGAGGAAATTCCAAGTTCATGTGAAGCACTAATAGGTAGTACTAAGCGAGAAATATTTATTCATCTTAGAAACGATCTATGGCTATTCTCTGTTCCAAAAGAAACAGTCGGGACTATCTCTTGTTATAATAACACAGAAAAAATCGACCCAAGCTACAGAACCGAATTACTACTACAGGATGTAGGTACGATAACGATAAAGCAAGGATGCCGACTGGTAACCAAGGAAGCCACAGTACAAACACCTCTGATAACCACCAGCACGAATATAATAAGCCCCAAAGTGGTCAATTTTAAAGCAGTGAATTTATCATATACAATTCCCAACATTAAAAATGAAGAAGTAAAAACCAGAATATGGTCAAAAATGGAGAATGTCAAAGAAACTTTACCACTAACAAAAATAAGAGAAGCATTAGACTCTCAAATTCCCCTCTTCACTAATGAAAACCAAAGATTGACATATGTAGAAAGTAGATATGGACTATTCTCAACAAATTTTTGGTGGAATATCCTCCTGACGGTAGGATTCGTGTTCATGATCTCTCTGACAATAAGAATGCTATTAACCCTAAATTACGGAAGAATGTTGAGAATAACACGTAGAAAAAGAGCAAAATCAGAACACATCGAGCCGAGTGAGATGCAAAACCTAAACCCGGAACTCCCTGATAACCCTTAAGCAAAAAAAGTAAGGGAGGACATGATCGAGCGAATGGGAGTAGAGGTCCTCATTCGTGCCATGTCCACTCCCAAATTTTCACCTAATTTTTTATTGTGCAAGCCCATGCAGCTGCAAAGATATATTTCTTAGGCGGCGTGGACGCGCATAAACAGTAAAGATTTGAAAAACTTATAGTAAATCGAGACCTCTAATAAAAACCACGTAATCTATCTTGAAAGTAGTAGCAGAATAGAAAATTAAATGCTAAAGTAGATGAGTGTTTAATAACATTTAAAAATGCATTAAATATAGAACATGTGCCAAACACACATGAGTACATGTATACATATAGTCACCAAATCTTGAAAATCTTATAGTGTTATTTTTAAATGGCAAATGTTTAAATGGCGGGGGCACGGGTAAATGGCAGGAGTATGCATGACACTAAAAGTTTATTTAGTGTTTAAATGTAGGAAATGTAGTACATCTGAAAATGCGTGTTGGATTATTCCGGGATACAGAAAACATCGGGATTCCCGAAGAAAGTCAACCCCAGGATATTTTAGATGCAATAAGAAAACAATTTATGGTGAGAGATATCCATGAGAGATAGTGTCTCTTGGTATTAGACGTTCGAAATTCACCTGAGATAAAGATTAAACATTAACCAGTGCTGCAGAAGCGTTTATTATTTACGTTGACGCATCCGACAGCAATACAACGACTGGAAAGCTGAGAGAACATATTTGCCAGTTTGGAGATTTGCAAAAAGAAGAGGCAAAAATCTTAGTGTTAACTAGTGAATAATTAGTGTTAAATGGTGATTGCTAACTAGTGTTAACTAGTGATTTTGTTAGTTTGTTTTTCTGCATTTTGTATTTTAGCTGCGAAAAACGTGACAAAAAAGCTTGCGAAAGATGGGCAAATATAGTTGGATACTTAAATCTTCCTATTGTTCAGCTAAATCAGTGAGATTTTATTATATCATCGTATTAAATATTGTAATTCGGATTCTGATAAGTTAAGGATTTAAACGATGGAAATACAGTACATCTGAAAATACGTATTGAATTACTCTGGTATCTAGAAAACACCGGGATTCCCGAAGAAAGTCAACTCCAGGATATTTTAAATACAATAAGAAAAAACATAATATGATGATAGAGACATTCAAGAAGAGTGTCATTTGGTATTGGACGTTCAAAATTCACCCGAGCAAATGAAATTAATAGTGTTAACCAGTGATTAATTAGTGTTAAGTAGTGATTGTTAACTAGTTAGATACCCATATCTTCTTATTGTGCAGCTAAATCAGGGAGTTCTTATAATTTCGTCTCATTAAACATTGTAATTTGGATAATGATAAGTTAAGGATTTAAGTGAAGGAAATGCAGTACATCTGAAAATGCGAGTTGGAATATTCTGGAATATGGACAACATTGGGATTCCTGAAGAGAGTCAACTCCAGGATATTTTAGATGCAATAAGAAAAAACTTAAATATAATGATAGAGACATTCAAGAAGAGTGTCAGTTGGTATTGGACGTTCAAAATTCACCTGAGCAAATGAAATTAACCAGTGCTGTAGGGGTGTTTATTATTTATGTTGACGAATCCGCAAATAACGCTGCAGCTGAAAAGCTGAGAGAACGTATTTGCCAGAATGGAGTTTAGCACAAAGAAGAGACAAAAATTATAGTATTAACTAGGGATTTTGTTTTTTTTTTGTTACTCTCCATTTTGTATTCAGCTGCGAGAAATGTGGCAATTAAGCTTGCAAAAGATGGCTAAATACAGTTGGATACTAAAATCTTCTTATTGTTCAGCTAAATCAGTCAGTTCTTATTATTTCATCTTCTCCCAAATCAGAGTAGACATACCAAAAATCACGAATTGATTTTATAACTAATTTTAAACATTTCCAGATCCTTATATTAACAGAAGGCGCACTTATAACAATGACCTTGATTTCAACCTTTCAAGTTGTTTTTTAATTATCTTGTAAATATACGATGAGTTGTCATACCGCATTCACGAACAGTCTATTCATTATATTTTTTTTGTAAAAATAAGTGCATTGATTTAATTTTGTTTTTCATAATGGAAATGTAACTAATGATTATTCTGTGATTGCGGTATAATACACATTTCATTGTCTCTTATTTCCAAAGCATATTTAAACTATTCTTGGTATCAGTTAGTTAGTGTGTCTTCTTTTTTTACATTGGCTCATTGCCTTATTCTTCACAGTCTACTTCATTCGTCACAGTCTACATCGTTTGTTTCTCTATCAACCTTTTTTACAATCTGTTTTTTAAAGTTAAGGTCATTCTTCAATACAAATACTGATTGTTTATAATTCAGTTTTCCAACTTAGTTACTCGCATTATTTAAATGATGAAACGCCATGAAAACGCCTTATGAAACGCCATTTTGGTGTTTTATTTATTCCTTTGTGCGGTTGGATTTTTTACGGGGGGGGGGGATGTCGAAAGGATTAATGTTGAGGGGATAAACAACTGTTGGAATAACAAAAGAATTTGGTTTCTATGTTATCGTTGTGAAGACAATGGCTACTATGATTATAAGCCTACTAATTTTTATTTAGCTGTTACAGAATGTGTTTCACCATTTGAAAGCACAGTTTTTGACATTGCTTCAAATAAGCAAATTGAAACGCGTGAATTTTATAATATGAATGAAAATAGTATCATTGACTATACAAAGAGATATGTAAAGAGTGAAGTTACATTAACCAGTAGAAAATGTTACCCTGACATTGCAGCCCATCAGGATCAATATACATTGAATTCAGATGATCTACCCATATTAGTTTATCTCGACAAATACCTATACGAAGTAGAAGAAGAAATCTAAAGAATAGAAAAGTCGTTTTAACTATGTATATACATTATTTTTATTAATAAGCAATTTTACATACATTGTTAGAATACTTTATTCGTAGGGCACTAAAATCAATATTAAACACGTTTGAAAGTTTATTTTCCACTAGGAAGTCGTTCAGAAGAGGAATGTCAACGTAAGGAAACTGCTTGTAGGTATAGCCGTGACATCTGAAAATGAAAGAGTAGTATATGAAAGCCAGAGGTCTTAGTCGTTAAGTCCTGTACTCTCCTCTGATTTTGAATAATAGTTTTCCCACTGCTTTCAATAAAGTTGTTGATGTGTGGGGTAAAGAATTTATATGATAGGCCAAGAGGATCAAAAAATTCTATATTCTTCGCTATTTGAAAGATGCGTAGCCAACGACCTGTCTTCAAACTCGACAGACTGCTATTAACAATGATTAGGGTATTGTTAACACTTGGAATTTTTCAATAAAGTCCGATGGTATACAATAGGACTTATATTGTAACATTTATAAATCCATACTAAATACGCTGATTATTTGGTTTGTGTTCATGGTGCAAGGCCTTATAGAACACTGCCATAGGTTGTAATTTCTCCATAAGTTTCAAATTGACTCAGTGATAATAATGTGATACTTTCAGTCAAAGTATCGACAAATGTGCACTCTAAACGTACATTCCCCGTTCGTACTATGCTCATATCTTGAGTGCCAGACAAGTCCAAAACAATTACGCAATGATTTTTTGAAAACATTGAATTGGTTATTCCATTTTCAAATAGTTTTGAGTCATGATCTAGGGATTGCATGGTCAATTTGTACAGAGTTCTGTAGGATTTCATATCAAATGATAAAGTGCACAAGGGGATTCCATTCACTTTGAAAACAAGGCTAGATAGGCCAAAAAATAAAATCATGGGGGAATGCAGTCCAGGATCCAACGGCACTAGCAATCTTCACAAAGGCCAAAACAAATTTTGATGGGATTTCTCCATTGATAAATGATGAATCGGTATAACTGCGAGAACCAGTGGCAATGTGACAGTAGTAATGTCTCAATGATAGGTAGAAGGCAGATAGGACATTACTGTCTTAATGAGAGGTAGAAGACAGATAGGACATTACTGTCTCAATGAGAGATAAAAGACAGGTAGGACATTACTGTATCAATGAAAGGTACAAGACAGGTAGGACATTATTATGTCAATGAAAGAGAGCGGACAGTACCCCCTGATTGTGTCAATCTAAGGAATTGGAAAGTACTCCCACCATGCAAGAGGCCTATCATTCCAAGCAGACACATAGCCAATCAAATAGGATCTTTAAATGTATGGATGTCTTATTGTTTATTGTACTAGTGTTTTATTTAATGTTTTATTGTATGGATGTTTTATGTATATGGATTTTTAATGTTCATTGTAATGGTGTTATATTTGATGTTTTATTGTATGGATGGCTGGTTGTTATTGTAGGGATGGTTTTTTTTATATATGGTTGATTATTTGTGTTACTTTCAATCAATCAATCAATCAATCATTTATTACCCACAACTACAAGACAACAAGTAGTACCAGTGGAGTACAAACATAATAATAATAAAAGAAAATCAACAAAACACTAGCAATTAAATTAAACTAAGAAAAGAACTGTAAAAGACCGTGGTCAAGGTCAATATTACAAAATGCATCAGAAGACCGACTTTATGACCGATTATACGTATTGTCATATGGTTGGAGTTTTATTTAATGTTTTTTTGTATAGATGTTTTATTGTATGGATATATGGATTTCTATTGTTTTTTAGGCTGATATGGATGTTTTAATGTTAGGCATGGTTATTTGGCATAGAACGGGAATCAGTGGTGGGACTCTGTAAGCTCAGCCAGAGTCGACCCAGTTCTAAATGGATGCCTGGAGAAAACTTGGGAAGGTAAACAGGAAGGTTGTGCAAAACCACAGGATGGGTGGGGCCCAACCCCAGTTTTTTTTAAATATAAAAATACATTATGCATGTTTCCACAGTTACGATTTAAATTTAATGCCAGAGCAAAACCATGGTCTCATTTGTTGAACAAACATATATATATAAAAAAATATTTATTTATGAACCTTCATTTTGACGTCAAATTTGTGTAAGAAAAGCGGAAATTCGATATAGAAAAAAATTAGCTTGAAACGCGAATAAAAATACTAAAATATTCCCCAGTATTGCCTACTAATACTACATTTTTGTATTTTTAAATATGTTTATCGAACAGATATATAAACTACTGTTCGGAAGACCCTTCTTTTTCAACTTAAGAATTTTTTGCTTTAATATTTATGGTGATTGATTAGTAAAACATTAGCTTGAACGTTGAACAGTGTTAAACTCGAGTACTCATTAACAGATATATCATTAGTGCAATCATCGTGTGCAAAATAATTACGTACGCGTAAGTATAGTGCGGCACGGGCGTTGGATTACTGGGTTTTTTCTTTAATCTATGGTCTGAAAGAACATAAGAAACTGACAAGGCTTGGATCCTTAGCTCTCAAGATGGATAATTAATTAACGAAAAATTATAAAAATGAAAAATTAAAGCGATCTTCTTTAGTTTAAAAAAACAAAAAAAAGGAAGATCCTGCATGATTATAGCAGCTATCAAAGCTTAAAAAATGATGTTCATTAAAAATCAGAAGAAAAAAAGTAACTACAAAAAATGAACAAAAGCATATAAATCAATATCAAGTAAGTAAATATCGATCTTCACTTACTAAATAAAAGGAGCTACGAATATTAAACGAAAATTTAATAATCGAGATCGATAGGAAAAAAAAGAAAAAAAGAATAAATAAATACCGAATTAAACCCCGTAAGGATTTTGAATCAGGGTCTCTTGTATTGGCTGAAATATGGGTTTCTCAGGAATATTGTTGTTCCACTGAAAATTAATGCCCATCCAAATTGAAAGATTAAGAAAACAAAACAAAATGTAAAAAAACGTAATGGTATACATCAATATCAACTAATTGACAAACTAATCATCTTCAATTTCTTAAAATAAATAATTTAAAAAAGAGTAAAAAGTACGTACAAATACTTATAAAGATAGAGATTTAATTTTTAAAGCTTTAAAGATTTATAAACATAAAGATAAAGATTTAAAGATAAATTATTTATAAAGATAAAGAAAAACAAAACAAAATGTGAGAAAAACTTACCGGTATATATCAATACCAACTAATTGACAAACTAATTATCTTCAATTTCTAAAAATAAATAATTTTAAGAAAAGTAAAAATTAGGTACAATTATTTCTAATAATTGACCCATTCAGAATTTCTAGGAAAAAAAACATCTTATTGATAACAGTTTATCATAGACATGTAACTGATTCTAATTGATAAAAAAATGAACCAGTATCCGATTAGATTAGGGTCTTTAATTTATGTTTTCTTTTAAATTTATGGCTTACAGTTTAAATATATATTTTTTTGATCATAAATTACTTTCACTACAGATAGTACAATGGTTCAAACTAAAATGAGGAATGGATTACAGTACTTAAGTACTATGACACCATGCAACACACATAGCCTCTAGATGACATTCATTGCATACAAGCAGTGTCTCCACTTCTACTGATTTTTCGTTGATCTGCATAATTCCCAATGTATCTCCCAACAAATTATCCGCTCACTTCAAAGTCCATCGTTAAAGAACTACTGAAAGGGATACTTATTCTTATTGCTAGCAGTTTGCTGATTTAGTTTGAAAGAGATTAAATACCTGTCGTGATAGTTCAATCCCAACAGATCTTAACAATGGCTTTAGGATGAAAGATAGAGCCACTGTAGCCATTGGGGCAGCAGTCGATAATATGTCGCTGACCAATCTATTTTCGTGAAAATGGTAAAGCATCAAAACCGAGGTAGAATCATACAGAAGGCCAAGACCTCCTCCTAAAAATAACCCGTGCGTCAGATATAATATTCCAAATTGAAAAGATGTACTATTTTATAAATTATACAAATTATCTTCGTTACAGCAACATTTGAAAGTGTTCTCAACTCCTCCCTCAAAATGTTTCTTCGATTTTTAATGAAGTGACAAAAAGTTATAATAAAAAATTTTGGGTGTTTTCTATAAAGTTATTTTTTTAACAACCCCCCCCCCCAAAAAAAAACAGAAATCCTGGATATGGTCTTGTGTTTGCTCAAGATTGTATCTTTTCTAATTAAAAAAACCTTAGATATTGATACCTATTGGTCAGTCATAAATTTTTAAGCTTCAAATATGAACAGTGTTCAATTCGAGAAATAAAATAGCTGCAGGCAACTTAACCAATTTTATATTTCGCTTTTTTACGTTATTAATTTCGCAGAAAATAATTGAGCCTAAAAAAGTCTGTTACTTATTTAGTAGTCGGTAAACACGCAAGAAGTGAAGTTTGGTTAATGCTAATGAAATAAAACAAATTATGATAAAAAAAATAATAGTTCAGAAAAAAACTTTTGGCTATGTTTGCAGATTAGAGGGTGGGGGTAAATCATGGCATATATTAAATACGTAGCCCAACCTAAAGCAACCTAACCTAGGTAGCTTTTTTTTGCCCCATCAACCCCAAAAAACTGAAGTTTAAATATTTATTACGGAGTCTGCAATACCTCACTAGGCAGCGAAAACCTAATTTTCATATAACATCTTTGAGATTTTGATGCTGTTCTACTCGCATGTTTACCGGCTACTAAACAAGTACCAAAAGTCCTATAATGTTTCAAAGTTAAAATATCTGATTAAGAGATCAATCCTAGTTTATTATAATCAATCGAGAATTAGAATAGGATGTTCCTGCCTCTACTCTTGCCATGAATGTCAATTCAACGGGGGGAATTTAGCCCAAGAGTTTGAAAAATACCTGGTGAAAATACCTGGCTTTTTCCTACAATTGGACCATGAGTTAATACACACATAACTATTGTCGGGATCTATTTCTCCCCTTGCCAAATTGTAGGTTTATTATAAAATCTTGAAGAAAAAAAGACTATTAAGAATTTTCATTTATGTAAAATACAAATAGGGTTTTTTGTGCCCCCTCTACTTCTCCTCTTTTTCCCACAGTTAGTCCGTGACCTAATATACGTAATTAGCTAATAAAACCACATCATGAGAGCCATTGTTCGGCGTCATTTGAGAGACATCAGTAGCTAACTCTTCAGAGATGTCCTTATTAGCACTTGGAGGCGCGTACATAATCACTGAATCCCTGAACATATTCATTGAGGTAATCAAGTCTAGATTATCCTTGTTAGATCTGGATCTGTCATCTACCTTTGGTCTTTTCTGGTCTGGATATTGACAACTATTTTCCTTGAAAAAAAAAAATTATAGTTTTTTCGTCAGGTAACACTTAAAGAGGGGGGTCAAATACTCTCTTTTCATCACACAGGATAAACGAAAAAAATATGCTTGTTCAACTGACAGCACGAGAGACAATTAAAACTTATGGGGTAAATTCCTTCGCTCAAAATTCCATCTGCTTAAACTCTTAAATCATAAAAAAGAAACCTGGCTCCCTAAGAAGGGGGAGCTTAACCCCCGCAGAAAATACCCAGTGGGGTATAATATTCAATGGGGGTTATTTTTAGGGGGGGGGGGTAAAAGTCGGTGACCACTCTCTGTACAGTGGCATCCATTTGTAAAATCAAAAGGGAAAGGGGATTCCTATCAGAAAACACTTTTATAATACGCTATTAATATACATAAAATTCTATTAATAGGATTTTCATATTTCTTTCCATTTTTATACATGTTGTCAAATAGTAATTAGATAATATATTTATCCGACTTCAAATAGATTGTAGGATTGTACTAATATAAATTAAGCAAATTAAATGACATTTGATTTTTGTGTTAGCTTCAAGAGGAGGGACGGGATAAAAGTCACATACAAAGGAGCGTTGGCCTTTGGGTCCCGACTCCTTCCAATGTCAAATTTTCTGATAATGATAATCTGATATTTTACGGGTGGTGCCTCATTTTTGCAGAGAAGTGTAACATCATGGAATTGTCTTATTTTTAAATTCTTTTAGAAAAATCATGTGATTCAGAATCCAATCCTCCATTTGAATGTAACAGCCACTTCCCATGGAAGCTCCGGTCAGAAAATTAGAAAATTCTAGAATTTTCACACTGCATCCCACACTAAACCTCGAAATTGCAAAAGTTTTCACATGCTTTAGTATATTAGAAGTATTCTAGTAGTTGAGTCAAAATTCAGTTTTTTTCTGCATCTTTATCTATATGTCGAATTTGAAACATATGAAAGTTGTTTTGGCTTTTACAGTACTAATGGGAGCTGTTCTGTCCTTCTGTTTTAGCCTACCTGCCAAGAAAATGGCTGAAATACATTACATTGTTGACTTATTTCTTTTTTGTTTAGAATGAGCTTTAGCTTAGTTTAACAGATTGGGTCACAAGTCACCATACAGGAATAAACTAACTATATTTCTTTCAGAAACACTTTATTCATAGAACATGCTCAGTATGGTTATCAATTTTTTGGATGTACATTACAATATTTTGTCATACTCTTGATGAACATAAAACATCAAACCATGATCTGCTGCAAAAATATAAGCATTTATTCTATTTGCTTTATTACTTGTTCATTCATGCTTAAGTTTCTACTCAAAAGAACGTGAGAGGAATAATAAGCTACAAATTAAGGACGTGATTCGCTATGGAGCAGTGGGGGGGGGGGGTGCGCACCTAGGATTTTCTAAAGCCATATTTTCCAGTTTTGTATATTGTAAAACTTCATTGCAGATCTGATCTTGATGGCATTAAATTGCAGAACTTCATGGCAAATCCTAGTTTGTTCATTTTGCTCATTGGAACTTCACAGCCTGCGAGAATACACAGTTCATGTTAAACAACATGCCAGTCTGTTCGCCTCTCGTCGTGCCATATTCCCCCTTCCCAACTGCTATCTGGCATTCAGTTGGCACAACACACTTGCTGCTCATCTAAATTCCCACTCAGAAACTGAAAAGGCTGCTATTACACTAGTGCCAAGTGAGACTGCAATCAGATTTCCCTACTGTATAAGTTGCTGTCAATCGAAGTTTTCGAGGAGAGACCTCCACATTAGCCACCTCTACTCCCATATAAAAGATTCAGATGAAGTACCATGTCCTTTTAGAGGTTGTAGTAAGAAGTTTCAAGTAGAGAGTTCTCTGCGGTCTCACAATTGCAGAGAACTAAAAAATAATTAGGCTTTAAACTACCTGAACACCCCCCCTGACCATGATAAAAATTGTGTTGAAGAAAATAATGTGGCTTTGAACAACCTGATCACTCCCCTTGACCATGATAAAGATTGGGTTGAAGAAAATGAATCTTCTGAGCCTCTAGACTCAGAAATACTAGATTTGAACCAAGATGAAATAATGGGAGCTGGTTTTGAAGCTACAAATAAAACATCAGGATTGAGACAAACATCCTCAGGGGACTCGGGTATCCGTGATATGGAGCCTAGAAGGCAAGCACTTGCAGATCGGCTTGCTTTGCTTCTCCTTCAATTAGAATTAGCGAAATATATAGCTGCCTCAATTGTTAGTTGTATTCTTGAGAACTTTAGGCTTCTCTTCACTGAGTGTCATAAAATCGTAGCAGAAAAACTTAAAGAAAGTGTTGCTAAATACATCTCTTCTGTTTTTCAACCGGATTTGCTTAAGAAAATATGTGACGAAATTGACTGTCATTATATGCAGGATCCTTTGCTTCTTGTTACAGACCCTGCCACTGGATCACTGAGATCTCAGTGCATGAGAGACCAGTATTTTACAAGTTGCGGTACTGTGGTACCGGAGCAAGTCTTTATCAGACTTGATAAGTATGGAAACAGAAGATTTGTTCAAGTAGTTTCAGTTGCAGCCACCTTGGAAAATTTTTTCAAAGATAGAGGACCTCATGCATTTCTGATGGATTGGTATCATCCTTCAGCAGAAGGTGTACATAGATACTTAGTGATACAGGGTGACCGTTTTGCTTCTTTATATGCTTCTGATCCAGACATGAAGACAAATGTGATATTTCTTCAGCTCCACCAAGATGAGTTACAAATAAAAACCCCACTTAAAAAGTCTACATCAGGAAATTACCACACTCTAGCTTTTTTATTTTTAAACTCTAGCTTTTGCAGGAAAGTACAGCACTCAAATACTGCTCATACCTCTAAAAAGCAAATTTGGTCGAATTATGAATTTTTCTAAATTCTGAATCTACCAGTAGCCACAAGATGGACTTCCACTTCGAAGTTTGACCGTTTTCGCCAAGAAGCAAGCTTTTTTTACATCTTATTGATCAGTTTTAGATTCCTTCAAATTTTGCAAGTTGTTACTTTTGTTTCGAGCATGCAATCCTTTGCTTGTAAGCAAGACCTTAACTCCACCCAAAATTTTGATAAATAATTCGTAAGTCCCACCTTAAAATAAAAACCCTCATTTTATTCCTTCTTGACTCCTGCATAAAACTTCAGGGAAACTGAGCTATCTTTTTAGGTCTATTATGTCTGTATGTCCTGGCCTCCTTAAACTCTGCTGGACTAATTTTGCAACCTGTTCTACCTCCATCTTTCTAAAACTAACCCAGCCCACAATTATTTTAAATCACTTTTACTTGATGTGACAAGGAGTCATCCCTCTTTTATATTCTAGGTCTTCCTCCGAAAATAACATCATGTCTACACTACTGCCGTTACTAGAGATTTCTATCGTAATTGTCGAAGTAATACTGTTAATAACAGCTTGACCTAACCTGAATGCTATACATAATGACATTATTCTCCCACTGAATAATTACTCACTGTTACAAAAAACCCTTCCTGATTGTAGTAACCTTATGAACTATCTTTGCAGGTATGTTCCCAAGATGGAACCAGTGAAGAAAGCTCTCCTACGAGCAAGAGTCAGAGTAGTTTTAAGCAAACTTTAAAATAATTTTTCTTGTTCTTATTGTAATTTTTTAGTCAAATATTTGTGATTTTTATTATATTGAGTTATACAATTATATTGAATAATAAAGAAATAATTGGACTCGTTTGTCTTTTTCCGTAGTGTTTGGTCTGATGGTCGTGTTTTTAAGTTGATAACAAGTAGTCAAAAGAGATAGGCCAAGACTGTTTATGCTTTTTTCTCTTCATTTACTTGGTTTTCGTGTACAGTTTTTAGTATACTGGGCAGGACCAACTGCGCTGGACATAGTAGAGGTTTCGCTTGGCAAGTTTTCCTTAGAACTTGAACTTTGTATGTTACGATGGATCATGGTCTTTTCGCACTTTTTTTCTACTGCCATTTGACTTGATATTTTACCCAGAAATCTGGATCTGTGTTTAAATCCAGCCTTTCAAACAGTTCGTGGTAATGAACTGTAAGTAAGGAGCGACCCGGCTCAATAGTCACTGAAACTCTAAAAAATGGAATTTTGATACCAATAAATGCATCATAAGAATTGAATTTTTTCTGTTGATTTCAAATATATAAGTTTCATGAAGTTTTGTCTTGCTCATCAAAAGTTACGAGCCTGAAAAAAATTGCCTTATTTTCTAAAAAGGGGGAAACACCTCCTAAAAGTCAAATAAATCTCAATGAAAATTACAACATCAGATTCAGCGTATCACAAAACCCTACTATAAAGGTCTCAAGCTTCTATCGGCAAAAATGTGGAATTTTGTATTTTTTGCCAGAAGAAACATCACGGATGGGTGTTTATTTGTTTTGTTTTTTCGTTGTTTTCTTTCCATGGGTGATCGTATCGATCCAGTGGTCCTAGAGTATTGAGAGGCCTCATTCGAACGCAAATTAAAAGTTATAGTGCCCTTTTAAATTACTAAGAAACTGGAGAGCAACTAGGCCCCCTCCCACGCTCATTTTTTCTCAAAGTCACCCGATCAAGATTTTGAAATAACCTTTCAAAATCTAATCTTTTCAAAAAATAATCTTTTGTAAATTTATAAATACTAAATTAATTGGTAAATTTGTATATAATTTAGTGAAATCAAATGAGACCACTCTTTTGGCTGAAACAATAAGCCAGAGAATCTATTACTTGCAGCAAATTATTAACGCTCCAATATGGATTAAACTTAGAAAATGTTTTAATTTCCGAGCAATATGCCTTAAATTTATTTTTAATTTCTCCTAAAATACACGAAAGGTCAGTAGCCGCAGCTCTGGTCGGGCATCTTGCTGCACCTGAAATAAAGCGTGGTTTTCGGAGGATTTTTATGAAATTTTGCCGTTCAATATAAAAATGGAAATTTTTTTATCATTACCATTAACATTAATATTAAACTTTTAAAAAACTGTATCCTCTATTCCATTCAATATATCTTGAACCATTTTATATGTATTTGTTTTACTAAGCTCCTTTGTTAAAACATCGCAATATAGCTTCTGACAAATTATTGCAAAATTATTATTCGCTTTATCAATGGGTACAATTACAAAATCCCTCTTTATATTAACAATCGCTTGTTTTATCTTATAATTATAAAAAACGCCTCATTATTACGTTTATTTGTCATCTTATATATCTTATTTGTAACCTTATTCATAATTAAATTTTTCCAATTCTGAAAACTATTTTTAATAATTTTCTCTTTTTTGCACCAATTACCGATAAATATTTCTAAATTATTATTTAACCCACTAAACAGAATCGAGGGTTTTAGATGATTTGAAAGACGGAATTTAGCCCCTATTTTCATTATATTCTGCAAATTCATTTGTTTTATTATTGCTAAATCACCTGTAATAATATGTTCGGAAGCAGGATTAACAAATGATAAAAATTGCTCACACTTATAAATAGGTTTCCAATTACTATCCGTGTAAAAATTCGTAAGTATTAAATTATAATTAAAAATCATTTGCCCTATCGTTTTTGAAAACTTATTTGTTATGATTGGATTATTCTTATAATTTAAATTACTAGGAAGGGCCTGTTTCACATCGACCTGATTTAAAATTCCAGGTAGATTTATATCCTCTATTTGTTTACTTCTAAAATTTATAGATAAATATAATGTCTTCTCCTTATTAACAGTCTTATCAGACTTTTTATCATTTGCAATACATTTAATTCTAGCTAAAATACATACTCCATCATAAATTAGTTTAATTTTTGAATTACATGGTGTTTTATTATTTATATTCCAAAATAATTTTATTAAATTATTTTTTGATAATTTATTTAAGCATTTTATTATACTAGCCAAACCATTAGACTCAAAAAACTGGCAAAACTCCCTCAAATAGATATCTAATCTATATTCTTTTTCGTATTTTTTTTCCTATGCCCTCTTAATCGATTTTTACGTTTAACGGGATGACTAAAAGAAGGCTGATCCATTAAACCATTAATACAATTAAAACAACATTAGACATATCTCCATATTTAGCCACTTGATCATTCAACCCGAAAGGATAAGCAGTACCGAGGATATGGATCCAGTAATCTTCACGTTTACGTAATTTTTTGTTTTTCTTAGATTATTTAAATCCAAATTTTCTAAATTCATAATAGTTAAATTAGTTAAAGAACAGGTACAATTATTACAATGTTGTACTAGATAGCTATTCGTTTTTTTCCCTTTAATTGTGCTTTTGTGTCCCGAAAATCTCTCATATATGTTATTAATACTTTCCCCCACATATTGTTAGCCACAAATTGTACACTTCAAAAGATAAATGATATTGGTTGTTTTACAATTTACCATACCCCGAAATAAACATTGAAACTTACAATAGCCCTAGGGGTGAAATAGTCTCGATAAAGAAAACAACGACCGGTACACCTACTAATATCCGGTAGACCGCTTTGAATCATACTATTATTCGAATTTATCCTTAAAAAACACGGTAAAAAACCAAACGACATACAAAACAAAATCCAAATCATCCAAAAATCAAGCCATTTCCATTAACCATAAGACCAAACAACAACCCAAAACAAAAATATAATAACCTCCCCAAATAATTATCCATCTCAGGTTAAAACCTGGATCAGGGTTAAGGTCTGTCGGGGAAAAAAATTTAACAATACCTCCACCAGCACTAGATCCAACCTGAAATCATATAATGTATTACGGTAATTACTTGGCTAAAAAAAATCTCATGTTAAAAATTAACCTATTAGCAGTCATGTTAAAATTACAGGGAATTACAAAGTTGAATCGGAGCTCTCAAGTATTGATGTAGCTACAACATTTTAATGGGGAGGGGGGCAAAATGTATCTCCATCCGACAGTGGTGGATCCAGGGGGAGGGGGCATGCTCCCCTAGCGTAGTTTAAAGTAGTGTAACCTACTTAAATAACCCAAATTTGCTTTAATTAAACTTGCTTTTAACGCAAGTTTTTCGGATCAACCTATTTTGCGCCCCCTTTATTGTTTTTATTGGATAAACCTCTTTTGCCCCCCCCCCCCCTAAAAAATCCTGGATCCGCCCCTGCCATCCGAAAAGTCAAGAGCATGGGCTATAAAATCATTTTTTTCCAAATCATTGCCCACCTGAAACAACGCCACTGCTTTCAAGGTTATGTTTAGAAATATAATTAATCATGAATAAATTTTTTTGGCCATAGAATAGGAATTTGAGCTCTTAGTGTCAAACGTTTTCAGTAAGGAACTGAAAAAATTCAAATGAATTTACTGAAAAAAAATATGCATTGTCAGTTTAATGTACCTATGCTGATATTTATTCCATAAAATCTTAATTAATTTTTGATTTCTTAAGGTTATAAAAGTGAAAACATTAAAAAAAAAATTTTGAATAAAATACAAAATTATATTCTAGCTTTTAGAAAGCATAGGGTTTAGAACACTACTCAGATTAATTTCTGCCCGTTTTGAGTTTGACATATTTTAGTTTCTGTTTGTTTTGGGTTTCATTTTGTTATTGATACTGATTTGTGGTAGTTGTATGTTTGGTAGATTATTTGATTGTATCTTGTTCATTAAACTGACCATACACATTTTTTTCACTAAATTCATTTGAATTTGTTCAGTAAAATACAAATTATTTTCTAGCTTTTTAGACCGCATGGGGTTTAGAACCCTACTCATGTTAATTTCTGCTTGTTTTGAGTTTGACTTATTTTAATTTCTGTTTGTTTCGGGTTATATTTATTTATTGATACTGATTTGTGGTAGTTGTATGCTTGGTACATAATTTGATTCTATTTTTGTTCATTTTTGGTTTAATGGAGTTCTTTACTTTTTTTGGAAAATTTATTTTGTGGAAAAAGTTTTTTTTTAATTAATATACCAGATAGATAGTGAAGTCATAATTTCGATTGTTCTAGGTTATAGAATTTTCGCATATTTTGATCCCTTGAATTTTTGTCGTTCAGCTCGCGAACCGAAGATCGCCAGTGTACTACTCACGATGGGTTTGTGTAAATTTGGCGGACAAGCCGACTATTCCACTACTATAAAACACTAAGACGGTCGCTGGGTCCTACCGAGAGAGAGGCATGGGAGAAAGAAAAGAATGAGAAGGAGAATGAAAATCCAACCCCTTAGGTTGTCACTAATTTAGCATTCGTGATCTATTTTCCTTGTGAAATTGTAAGTGCATTGTAAACTTGAATATATTGGTTGAGTCTTGGAAAAGAAGCCTTATTCTGTTATCCTCCCTTCCAACTTAAGTTAGATCAAAAGAATGGTGTAAAAATTTATTGGTTTTACTTGGATCAAAAACATTTAAAAAGAAAAGGCAAATCTGGAATCAAGTTCGATACATTGTGCTTGGGGATCCCAGTTTTTCACAAAACTATCCCATTTTTCAACTCCAATGGTAAGCTCTATGAAACGTGCTTCTTCATCCTCGGTTAATGGTGAAGCACTCCAAACATCGGATACTGGTTGGGATGTTTTCAACTGCACTATCTGAATTTTCTTGGGTCGCTTGAAGGATATGGGGGAGACACCTGTTGCTAACTCTTAAGAAATGTCCTGGCTATGAGATGGTTGTGCATAGGTGATTACAGTCCTCCTGGCCATGTTCATTGATCTAATTAATCCACATCATGCATGCTAGATCTGCCATCGACCTCTGTTCGTTTTTGATCAGGATGACATTGAGCATCAGTTTCCTTGAATAAAAATTAATTTTCAGTTTTTCGTCAGGTAAGTCAAACACATAGGGTTAGATAATCACTTTCTCATCACGCCGGATAAAAGGAAAAAATGTATAGGAAATCAAGAGAAGGCTCATCTGAATAGAAAAAAAAGTTCTAGCGTCCTTCTAAGTATGGCGAGCTTAGGCAAAAAGATTGCGCCTCAGTAAAGTGGCGTTTTCTGTGTTTTCGTGGTACCGAACTACACTTTTGTCCCAAATAGGGAAAAGGGGATACCAATTGAAAATTGTGAGGAAACCAATAGATTTAACATGATTAACAAATCATATAATATGATTTCTTGTTTCCGGTTACGTATTTACTTAGTGTAAAAATTTAGCACATAACTTATAAACTTACGTAGCTATGAACTCAGCCCGAGTAATCGACTAGTCCAGTCAGCAACTATTCAAGATTAAACTCTTGATATGATTAGTTTATTAATACACTAATGAACTTACTGAAAGAATTTCGTGTCTCACACGGAACAGTACCGGTTCTTTAAAATTTTAATGTCACTCTTTAATTTAAAAAAACAAAAATATCAACAACCACAACAAAAAAGGAAATAGATAGATTTATCAGACATCCTGATAACAAGCTTATTTTTGCAAAGGTCGTGAGTAAAGGAAATTTAAGGTCAAAATAGTAATCATCACCACAATGCTCCCTATTTTGAGAAGGGCTGTCCCAACTCTCAATATTTTACTTTTAAACAATCTGTTGTGATGTGTATTTTATGGTATATGGGGGTTGTAGTCGTAGATGCCTTTATTTTCCCTTTATAGGGGAGATAAATTCTGGCCCTAAGGTAATTAAACTTTGGTAGCGGGCCTTAGGCTAATACCGAACTAATGAGGCGTACCAACTGGGTATGTTCGAAGGACTAAAGATAGATCGTAGAGAGGTTGGCTATAATACAATACTTTTATTCATTTAACATATAATAATAACAGATATATGCTTTCTACTGGAACTGGCTGTCCCAAGTAGACCACAAGTCTCAGAAACTACAATAATATATAATAAGATACTTAGACACTTACAATGATAAGACAAGATTCCAAGGTATTTCTAAAAACAACGGACCTGAGGTCAGTCCGGCATAAAGTTAGTATCAGATTACCCCTTCCAATAAAATGTATCTTTTATACATTTTTATCAACCACACCTTCCTTTAACCAATCCACGTAATAGCTAGGAAGTGGTAATTTCTCAATTTCCCGTTAAACAGAACTTGACAGGATATGCTCCTTATCTTAATAAAAAGTGGTATTTCCAAACTTGATATTTGCGTCTTACATATTTTACTAAATTAATAATTAACTAAATTAGAAAGCTTTACCACAATACTACCCATTTAAAGAAGAATTGTCCCATTTCTCAATATTTTACTTTTAAAACAACTTAATTTTGTTTATTATGCTGCCATCTTTGGGTCATTATGTGCATTTACCCTCAATGGGTTTTCTTAGGATTATGTTTCTGGTCCAATATAGGCCATGTTCTTTTTTTGTCGAAGGTTTTCAATTTGAAATTCATCCGTGTTTCTCTTTTTCTCTGTCTCTAGGACTGGAAATTACTCTTTTACCCTTCTTCATATGCATCTTCTGTTTTAACTTGACCCCAAGCGGCTTAAACATAATATAAGTGGTTTTGCTTAAATTAGATTTCAAGTTATATTAGAAAATTTTATGAATTATTTTAGTTTAAGTTTAATTCCCATTAATAATTTAATTTATCTGTGTGATGTGGTTGATATACCGTTTATTTTTCGTTTTAGAAATGCCTTGGGTAAATTACACATAACATTTTGATTTTTTTAAATTTTCACATAATTTTCCAGCACAAAGCATTTTTGACATATTCCAATAACATAAGCCATTTGGGCTATGTAGCACAATATCTAGGCCTAAATTAAGTTCTGATTTTTATCTCACTTTTTGATGAACTTGTAATAAAGTCTGTAAGGCTGCTATATTTTCCAAAATATCAGTTGATCAAGTATGGTTTGGTCTCTGATGGTATGAGATGATAGTATCAGGATACATTTGAAGTGTCTTCAAAATGTATTACTTCCCAAAAATGTGTCAAAATGTGATTGAAAGAGAAATGGATCCGAAAGGATGCTAAGAAAAATTTGATTTCCAAAAAAAAGCTAAGGCTGTATCTAAAATAAATATTCACATTAGAATACATATAAAAGCATATAGTTTTACATATATAGTAGAAAGAAACACTCAAAATTCGTATATATCAATGTATTCTTTTTTTTAACGAAAGTTAATTACTTTTAATTACTTTCTCCTCTTTTTACTCTTAATATATAATTATTAATCATTTAACAGATTGTTTCACAATAAAAATATTTATACGTTGACTCTAAGTCCAACATTTACATATAACATTAAATCACTAGTTAAAACTTAAAGTTGATAAAAACATAGTTAAAAGCATTGTGTAATAGCTTACTTAAGTATTTTTTTTTTCATTCGCAAAACTAGATAGGATATTTAATTACTGTTTAAAACTTAAAGCATTAAAAAAATAATACACGGTATAGATAAGCATTGGAATTATTCCAATTATTTTTTTGTTAATTGTTTATGAAGTATTAATGTAGAATACTTCTTGAATTATATAAAAATAAATAAACACAAATACTCAACATTTAATTCACTATATTTACATGGATGGTTTAGGTTATATATATATATATATATATTAATATATATATATATATATATATATATATATATGTATATATATATTAACCGAAGTTATGCTGATACTTAATTGTTAAAAACAAATAATAATTATGTACCCTAATAATTTATTTAATCACTGTAATATTTGTTCTTTTTACAAATTTTAATTAAGTCCGTCAGGACTTTTATATGATAAGTCCTAATTGCAATTAAAATATTTACAAAACAGAAACAACTCCAACAAATAGATTTATGCACTATAACTGATAATTGTGATTAGCCTCTATATAAGGGGTTGGCAAGAGTTCATGTGACATGACTTTTGTATTTAATTTTCTATATTTACATTTTTTTTTACGATAAAAGTTCCCTATTGATAAAAGGTTTTCAAAATACATTTATAACTGAATATATTTTCTCAATTACATTTGTTACAACTATATAACTTTTCCCATATACGACTATATACATTTTCTTATCATTGTTTAACATTTTTGGTTCTATTTCGAACCAACTTGTGTCATTAACTGTCATTAGCTTACTATATGCCTGTTTGTTTATTCAGACTTTTGAGCTTTTCAATTCTTTTCGAATTTCTAGGTACTTGAGACAGTTTTATAACGTTTTTGTCTCTAATCTCTTTTTTTTCAGCTTTTATGTCCTTTTTAGATAGAGCTCCATTTACAGCTTAGATCTGATAAGTTAAAAAATTTTGCTGTTCACCATATACCTGTTATGCCATTATCAAATGACTTTGCCTGTACTCTGAAGGTTTGCTTACCAGGACTGCCTTCTGGTAGCTCCTTATCACGTTTCCAGGTCCTCTTGTCACGGCTACAGCTAAAAGGACTATTATGAACCTGCATACACAATAATTAAATATTTAATAATTTGTGGCCACAATTTTCTCTTGGGCTATTCTTTTTTCAGAAAAAGTGGCCCTTCTGCAGAAAATGCCCGGCCTTCATGGCACACAGTAATTCAGTTTTTGACATAAAAGTGACAATGACTATTTTCACTTTAACTTCCCCAATTTTAGTGGTCTTGTCTTAGGTTTCAACTTCAAATTAAGTCCTTATGGATATTATGTGCTTTTTTTTAAATTTTTCATGCCATGTTAGTCAATTTTCTGAAAACGACTTCCGCAAAAGAAAGCCAAATTTCTTTTCTTGACTACTTGGAGCATTTCTCCAATATTTCTATTAATCTCAGCCCGCGTTAACCAATGTAACGGCGGCTCCGCAGTATTAATGCTACTTATTTGTACTTATTTAGTACAATTTTCATACTAGTTTCGTTCGTCAAGTTCAATAAGTGCGTGTAACAGAGTTTAGCTGACTTTATTCAGTTTATTTTCCTTTCAATTTCGTCTGGCTATATTTTCAACTTGAACCCTTCTCCCTTTTTTTTCTTTACTTCAATGAAGCCTGAGGGTTTTTTTCAAGTTTTTATTCCGTTTTTTTTTCTCAGTAAGATAGGTCTTTTCTAAGCCTGTATTGATATATTTCATGTTTTTTTCAATAAATTTAACAAGTTTTAATGCTAATTGCCCTTATATGGTCAAATCCATTATCCCTTTATTTTTAAGAGGCGGGGGTGTCTATTGTTGCACCCTGTATTTTTTTGAAATTATTTTAAATTTCTTCATCCGAAAGTGTTCGTGTTAGAAAAGTACTGTATTTTTTTCAGCTGATTTTTGGAACACTTTTAATTAAGTTTTGTCCCGTGTTTGCTAGTTCTCATTTCTTCATAAAAATGTAAGTTTTTACGATATTCTGATTGACAGTTTTATGCTAGCTTTAATTACTATTTTGTTTTCCAAAGAAAGAGAGACAATAGTTCCCTTGGCAAGCCTAAATAACTTTGAATACTATTTCCACTATCTGTGGTTTATTGATAAGTTTATTTCTGGGAACGTTGTATGCATGAATTTCTGTTCATTACTGCAAGTTGTTTTGTTGTGTAATGTTATATTTTATTTTCAAAGAAAAAGTGGATACGTTTAGTTTCTGTTTTGGGTTCGACGGCTTGGGATTTGGGTGTTTGGGTTGGCACAGGTGAAAGCCAATTGTTTAAACTAGTGATCTCCTGTGCCAATTCGTTTTCTCAGATCCAATACATCGCTAGAGTTAAAATTACTACCTTGAACTACTATAGTGGTTTTCTTGTGACGATAGGGTTAATTTTTGGCTTATTTTTAATGGATTTTGTTGTTGGCTTTTACCTTCTGGTAAGTTATTTTTTAGGTTATAATTTATTTTTTATCGCTTTTTGTTTCCTTTACCTAGCACTCTTTTTGCTTTCTAAGCTTATTCTAAGTTTTGCTTAAACCTTTATAGCGTTTCTTTAAAAAAAAATTTCTTTTACTATTTGTAACTAATAAAAAAATATTATCTTAGACTATAACTAATTATAATAAGATTACAGCTAGCTTGTACATGTAGTGCACTTAATGTAAGCTCTTGCTGTTTTTCCCATTATAATAATTTTAAAATTCTTATAAAACAATTTTTTTTTAATTTGACTGGAAGTGCCACCTCAGAGTGTCAAAGGTCAGTAGATGCATTGCATGTACTTAACAACGAGAGACCAGCAGTGATTGAGCTTGCTCCAAATTTTCTAGCTTCCAATGACCCTATTTCAGTAAACTAACCTTCTTCGTTTTTTTTTCAACAACCCCAAAAAATGTTTTTTTTTTGTTTAAATATAAATATCAAAAGTATTGTCTTTTAATACTGATTCTAATTATATAATGTTTATTAAGTTTACCTTAACCCTTATAAATTTAGGAATCTGAACATTAAATATTGTAATATAAACTGTAACGTCCTGTGTAATTGTTTCCGTAATATTATTTCTATTTTGTTGCTAGATACAATCTACTTGTAGGCTAATTTGAATATAAGGGACTATTGGCTTCACTCTATTTGATTTCTACTATCCGACCGTGTTTTATCTGATATACACTCTATATGATATTCGACTAAACTTTACTGATTTATAATCAGACTAGACTTGAGGATGATTCGTCATTGAGTAACCCTAAGAGCAGACCAGAGTTATCAATATTAGCAATCCCAAAAGGATGCATTGCCTTCTCTGTTTGTCCTAAAGTGGCTTATATTCTATGCAAACAAGCATAACAGTTTTCATACACTGGTAGTTTTACATCCACATGGCTCGAAAGTAGCAATGGCTTAAAATTCAAAAACTTTCTTCGGACGCATTTTGTGCGGCTAATTCAGAATTTGAACTTTTTCTAACACCATTATTCAGATGAAGGTCCTCTGTGTAGGTAAAGGAGAATCTTTTAAGACCTATCCCCATGCCTCAATTTCCTGTGATTAACGGTTTCTTTCACCGAATTCCTCGCCTTATGCAGAGTTCCCATCCGAGCTGGGTAACAACTATTTTTTTGCTTCCTTCGGCGACTTTTGCTAAGCTTCAACATTTGTTTTCTTACTTATAAGGTTACTTTTCTCGTTTTTTTTCATCATATTTCTCAAGTACTTTAATTATATAGTTATATATCTTTTCCTTCCCTTTGCTTGTGAAACTTCATAACTAACCTAGTATTTGTTAGCTTTAACAAAGGTAATTCTATTGCTTATTAGGTCGTAAGATGCCATATTTTCGAAGCTTCTCTACTCCGAAAACACTCGGAAATGGCAGCTTCTAACCTATAATTGTTCGAACCACAATTTATATGCTTCCTTTGCTAAATTGTAGCAGTGTTCGTCCATAGCCTGTACCTGTAGTAAGGCTGAATTAGGACCCAATTTGCTACTATTATGCCTAAAATTCTTCTGTTTCTACCGACGTTTCATCGGTCCAGCTAGATTTTGTTTTTCTTTACGTATTATCTTTTATTTTATTCTTTCAATTCATGGTACAAATACTTTATTTTTTAATAATATACAGCACAACTACAGCACATTTATTACTAACACTAAAAAAACTACTACTTATACACTTGCTTCTACTTGCTAAAAACTAGATACTGTATTTTTTTTCCTATTGTACAATGCTTGATCGAGCTTTTTTTCAATTTTATCTATTGTACCCAAATCTTTGGGGGGATACAAATCTATTTCTAATAGCCAAAGTTCGAGCAAAGCTGCTCGAAGTTGCTGATTCGCTGATTCGAGCGCCGCTAAAAGAAAAGTACATTTACTTTCCCCTTCTAATACGGTCATTTCGATTTTTTTTTTTGTATTTTGCAACCTTATTTAGTCTCCTCGACCCAGTTTTTCCGTAATGCCACCAGTTGTTGTGACGTATGTTTTATGGTATTTGGGGGTTGTAGTCGTAGAGGCCTTTATTCTCCCTTTATAGGGGAGATAAACTCTGGCCCTAAGGTAATTTAACTTTGGTAGCGTGGCTTAGGCTATGACTGAACTAATGAGGCATACCAACTGGGTATGTTCGTGGGACTAAAGATAGATCGTAGAGAGGTTGGCTATAATACAATACTTTTATTCATTTAACATATAATAATAACAGATATATACTTTCTACTGGGACTGGCTGTCCCAAGTAGACCACAAGTCTCAGAAACTACAATAATATATAATAAAATACTTAGGCACTTACAATGATAAGACAAAATTCCAAGGTATTTCTAAAAACAACAGACCAGAGGTCAGTCCGGCATAAAGTTAGTATCAGATTACCCCTTCCGATAAAACGTATCTTTTATACATTTTTATCAACCACACCTTCCTTTAACCAACACACTTAATCGCTAGGAAGTGGTAATTTCTCAATTTCCCGTTAAACAGAACTTGGCAGGATATGTTCCTTATCTTAATAAAAAGTGGTATTTCAAAACTTCATATTTGCGTCTTATATATTTTTACTAAATTAATAATTAACTAAATTAGAAAGCTTTACCACAAATTTATTTTTTACATATTTCTTATGCTTCCATCTTTGGGTCACTATGCATATACCTTCAATGGGTTCCTTTAGGGTAATATTTATGGCCAAATATATGCCTTGTCCTTTTCTCCAATGATATCAGTTTTTTGAATGTATTCTTGTTATTTTCTTTCCTCTCCCACAGCTCTTACCACAGCTGGTGCTAAGAGGCTAAGGTGGTAAAGGCTTTCCTCTTACCACAGCTGGTGGCGGTTAGAAAAACTAGGCCGGGAGGACTATATAAAAAATTTATTTTGAAATAGAATGGCTGTACCAGATGAAAATATGGCTTCCCTATCCACGGTAATACGCGGGAATTTCAGATGTCGATTAATTTATTGAAAAATTAGAATTTTCGGCGAATTAACTGAGTCATTTAAGGTCAAAGAGCAATGCGTTGCAGCTAGATTAATGGGAACCGTCCTTAAACACTTTGAGACAATTAAGAAAACAGAGCCCAATGACATTAAAACTCTAATTGAATCTCTTAAAATAAGGCTCATAGAAACGAGTGTTTCCGAGAGGCTAAGAACAGAGGTAGTGACATTCAATACCTCAACTACTATTAGGAAATATGCTGACAAAATTTGTAGGTTAGTATGCTTACAGTTAAAGAAAGGCAGAAGTGACGAGACGGTACAGAAAGTACAATTACATACTTTTACGCAAGGGTTACCAAAAAAAGCTACTAAGACTAATATTATCACGGAAACCTGAAAATCTAGAGCAGGCTATAATCCTAGTAGAAACAGAGGTAAAAATTGACGAGGCAATGAAAAAGTTTGATCAGATGTCAATAAATAACACAGGAGCCCACAGAAGTGTACAATATGAAAGGGTACAAAAGCGGGTGAGCTTTGGGGAGGCAAGCCGTGAACCAAAAAGGCGCAAGGAAGGCCGAAATCTCCCATCAAGGACCTACCCCTCCCTATTGTATGACCAATCCCATGGTATTAGATCATTAATGACTTAGAATACCAAGTATTATGGGCACCCATCTCCTCCTCCCGAGGAAAATTGTAGAGCAAATAGTGGCAGGTCAAGAATATACAGAAATAGCTATAGACCTCATGCAGAAGGGCAAATCACCAAGCACTATAGAAAAAGATTCAATTGCTATTATTGTGGCAAATCAAACCACTATGCGGCAGATTGCTGGCATAGAATACATAAAGAAGGCCAGACGTACAAGACAAAACACCAGTTCAGAAAACAGGGGGCCAGAAATTTAGGAAGGCAGGTGACGAATAATACTTGGAAAACACCGAATAATATTCCTGAGTTTGGGCCTAGAAATCAAACGGTTAACAACACCCAGAGTCAAAATAGCAACGCTGAAGAAAACTGGGATAACCCAAGAAACTTTTAGTCAAACAGTGGGCATTTAAACGAAGAAACCAGCCTTTAAGGGTCGACAGAGCTGAATCCTTATAAAGACCCCTTTATGCTTTAGAGTGATGTGATGCAGAGGCAAATAATAATAATTTACCAATTTTGCGTTGTTTTAAAATTGAGTGTTTCCAAAATTTATCGTGTTTCTTGATACGGGGGTGTCTAAATCATTAATTCGAGAGGAAGTTTTTAATTGGTTTCCACCTAGTGTAAAAAATCACGTAAGCAGATGCCAGAATACCCTGACATCAGTAACTGGTGACAAGCTGAAAATTTGGGGGATTGTCCATTAAAATTTAGCACAGGGGATCAAGAAATAACAGTAACGGTGATAATATGTAAGCGACTGCCATTTCCTTCTATTCTAGAAGTAGGTGCTATAAGAAAATATGGGATTTTATGGGAACCCCTAACTGATAAAATAACCATAAGCCAGTCAAACGAAACTAACAGAAAAATTTGCGTAACAACAGATAAAGAGAGTGACGATTCGGATTATAACTTGAAAATAAACGGGAAAATCACAATAGAAGGGGGAACAACAGGTCAAGTACTAGCGATATTAAACACAAAAGAAGGCAAGGTTAAAACAATGGATGCTATGGTAGGGGGATACACCCTCGGAGAATATCCCTCCGCTGCCACCAGCTGTGGTAAAGTGGTTTTATGGTAATTGGGTGAAGCTGTAGTTGTTGCCTTTATTTCTCCCTTTATAGGGGAGATAAAATATGACCTTAAAATAATTAAACTTTGGTAGCGTGCCTTAAGCTATGACCTGACTAATGAGGCGTACCAGCTGGGAATATTCGAGGGACTAAATTTAGATTGTAGAGAGGATGGCTAAAATAAATACTTTTTTCAGCTAAAATACACTAGTACAGGGTTCGATAATATATATATTCCGCTGGGACTGGTGGTCCCAGGGAGACAAAAAGTATCAGAAATCTACAATAATATATAATACAATAAGATACTTAGACACTTACAATAATCCGACAATATTCCAAGGTATTTTTAATATCGAAGGACCAGAGGTCAGTCCGGCATAAAATTAGTATCTGACACTCCGTCCCCATAAAAAATATTTTTTATACATTTTATCCACCACACCTTATCGGGCCCATTGACGCTTATCCGAATCCGAAAGAATACTCAAAAGCCTCTTTGGTCACTTGATCCTAACCTTAAAGCCTGTAAAAATAAAGCCAAATTTTGGCTAAACATTTGGACAGATTGTGGTCGGCCTAGGTCTGGTAATGTTTTTCTTATTAAACAGAAAACTAAATTAGAATTTAAGAAGTATCTAAAAAGTGTCCGATACCAAGGGCTTGATTTTCCATCTTTGCCTAAAGATTGGAGGAAAGTAATTAATTCAAGTAAAACAAATGATTCTGATGTAAGTAGTAATGCTATTCCACCAAGTTCTTGGCATGCATATTATTCGCAAATTTTCTCCGTTTTGAATTATTCTGTTCATAGAAAGTTTGGTGAAGCGTTTGTTAAAATTGTCCCTAGATTTCTAAGTCAGCGCTTTGTTTTGCCTATATTGCTTTGTGAAGTTTTGAATGCTTTGAATCATCTTAAGTCGAAACAGTTTCTGTTTCTTGCAATATTAGCAAGGTCTTCGAGTATATTCTTTTACCTAATTTAACTCGAAATATTTCTTTCTTTGGTGAAAATCAACTTGGTTTCAGACCTGGTGTGGGGTGCCAACATGCTCATCGTGTCCTTTCCTCTATTCTACTTTCTAATTCTTTCTAATATTGGTCTATCCCTGAATCTTGACAAGTGTGAATTCTTATCTTATAATCTGTCTTCGTCTACTCCTCTGGTATGTAATGAATTTTCTGTACTTTCTGTCTCTTCCTTTCGGTGGCTTGGTATTACTGTTTCCAATTCTCTAGCTCTCTTTCGTAAACAGATTGTTACTGATTCAGTAAGAAAAATTCAGTTCAGTTAATCAAAAATTGTAGCAAACCGTGGAAAATATAACAGAATAGCTTGGGCGCTTATTCTCGACCTTTTCTGATCATTCCGTGCTTTATTTTTCGGGTGTTCATTCTGTTCTTAAGCTAAAGGATTTGAAAAAGATTATAGTTACATATTTCAAATTTTGCAAATTTATTCTTTCTCGGCCGCCATGGATTAGAAATCGGTATCTAGTTAAAAACTTCTATGTTACGGATGTAACTCAAAAGTTCGGTGACCTACACAAAAAGGTTTGTGCAGATGCATTTTGTAATATTGGCCCTGACCACGGTCCTTTACAGTTCTTTTCTTAGTTTAATTTAATTGCTAGTGTTTGTTGAGTTCTTTTTTGTTTTTCTTTTTTATTATTATGTTTATTCGCCACTTGTACTACTTGTTGTCTTATAGTTGTGGGTAATAAATGATTGTTTGATTGATTGATTGATACCAAGGAAGTGGTGATTTCTCAAGTTCCTGCTAAGTATATACCTGCCAGGATGTGTTCTTTATCTTAATAAAAAGTGTTATTTCGAAAACTTTTTATTTGCGTCTTAATGTTTTACTAAAATCTAATTTTGACTTAATTAGAAAGCGTCACCACAGATACTGAGTGCTCCCCACTGCTTCTGCTATAACGGTAACCATCGGCCTTCTTGTCTTGTGTGTATTCAAAACTTTCTGAACATTCTAATAAAATACTATCTGCAGTAGGATAGGCCGGAGTTTTGTTCTTGCACAGTTTAAACTTTGATATACCAGTTTCGTGAGAGGTCCTTAAGATTATGGCAGCCTCAGTAAATCTAAATGCTGATTTCTTGGTTTCGTAAATATGTGGGTCCACTGGATAAGGAAGTGAGGCGCCATGTATTGTTTGAATAACACTTGGTCGATCATTTTGAAAATATTGTACTTTTTTGGATAAAATTCGAACATTCAGAGAAGGCTTATTAAAAGCCGATTAATCTTTTTCAGAATGTGTACTATAAATCTGTGTTTCGAAAGAGCCCTGGTATTTGTCTTCACATAATTCATTGGCTATGCATACCGTTTTGTTAACGTTACTTCTTTGTTCTGGGTCTCTTTTATTGTTTTCATCATAGGCGGAATTAATCGGCAACTCATTTTCCTCTTCCAGTCGAAAAATATTCCACCATATTCTCTTGGTAGTCAACCTTTCCCATGTCCTTGCACTCTTTAATGTCCATGCACTGCTTGAACTCCATGTCCAGCTTATCATTTTCAAAATTCCCTTCGGTATCAATCTTTTCTGACACCTTTGCTTTAAAGTGTGTTTGGTAACCGTCTTTGTTGATTTTAACTGCCTGTTGTTCATCTTCTTCTGTGGATTTGCATATTGCACTTACCATTTCGAGCTCATATTCTCTCAAACACCCGTTATTTCTTCTTTGAAGCTTGAGCATTTCATTGTTTTCTTTTTATATGTTGATGGATTTACCACGAGAGCCTCTTTTCTTCTTTTTTTGACCCCTCATCCGAATAGAAATTCCGAGTCAAACTAAAAAGACACGTATTTCATTGTCTTAAAAACTACATCCACAAGTCTTTTAAAGGGGATCCAAACATAAATGAATAAACCATTACTAGAGAGCAGTTGGATGTATAATCCCCCTAAAAAACGGACCGAAACTGCTTCTCCTTCAACGGCTTAAAACTAGTGCAACTAAGTAAATGAGATCAAAATGTCTCATTCCATATATCTCAGAACTTACGAATCTTGTCCTGAAGGCTATGGGGGAAGAGTTGTCATCCTCAAAGACTGAATCTCCAGAACTTTCAACTAAGTTGAAAAAAATGACTATCTCAAAATTTTGATTGTATGTATTAGGGGAAATGGCAGGCGTGAGAGGGAGGTTAGTTGCCTTTCAATCATTTTCAACTATTAAAAAGGGCACAAGCAATTAGTAGATCGTGTCTTCTGGATACTAAAACGACCATAGAAACCACTGAAGCGTATCATGTTGAATGAACTTTATCTAGGTCATCCCCTAGGGCACTCTTGAGCTTGAACGAATTTTACCTGGGTCACTCCCTATTGAGGCTGAACGAACTTTATCTAGGTCATTCTCTATTGAGGTTGAACGAACTTTATCTAGGACTTCCCCTAAGGCACTCTTGCATAATCTTGTTTTGAACGTTAGGGAGTGCTCTTGAGTCACTGAACTCTTATGTAACGGATTTTATTGCCCTTGAGTATGGATATAAATAGTCTTGTAAGATTTCAAATGTAATAAGTTCAACTGTGTTCAGTTAAAATAAAAGTCCAAAATAGGGATAAAATCCTTTTTAATAGACAGTGTATAATAAATTACACCAATAATACCAGATATTTTGGTCACATATACAGTGACCGTCATCAGTAGTAAAATCCGTCATCAGTAGTAAAGACCGTGATGACGGTCACTGTATATGTGACCGAAATATCTGGTATTTTTTGTGAAATTTATTATACACTGTCTATTAAAAAGGATTGTATCCCTATTTTGGACTTTTATTTTATCGTCATGGAAAGGCAGTGTGGTCTCCTAAATTATCTGTATTCAGTTAGGAAACAATTATGTCAAACAAAACGACTATCGATGATTTAACCGTTGATGATAATGATGTAAGTTATCATTGAGTTTTTTATCGTATTTTCCTTTAGAGTAAACGAAACTTGTTCTATCAACATGTTTTAGAAAGTGGCGAGAGAGTGGTGCACCACTCTAAGTAAACCTAAATTACCCTTACTTTTGCATGTCTCTCTCACTATGAGTGTGTGTCTGAGCGGGTTTGCTGCCATCTATAACCACTTTAACTTAAATTCAACGCACCGACGCATAAAGTCAAAATTAAGAAAACTTAGATTTTATAAACGCACATTTCAACGAGAATGTCTTACATGGAAATTGTTAGGAAGAGGTTAATCGTTGTTTTTCCCTCCAGGGGTGATTATATTGAATCAATAATTCTAGAAAGTCGTCGGAGGGCATTTTATTGCATCAAAAGTCCTAGAATTTTAATGATAATCACACTATCACTTTTAATGTATCAGATAACTTTACTGTAGAGATTTTAAGCTCCTATCTGACAAAATTTGGAATTTTGTATAATTCTAGAAAGTCGAGAGAGGGGACATTTTGGGCATCAAAAGTCATAGAATCCTAACTAAAATAACACTATCAGTTTCAATGTATCAGAAAACCTTACTGTAAAGATTTTAAGCTCCTATCTGCAAAAATTTGGAATTTGGTAGAATTCTAGAAAGTCGAGAGAGGGGGCTTTTTGGCGATCAAAAGTCATAGAAGCTTAATGAAAATCAAACCATCAGTTTCAGTGCATCAGAGAACCTTGGTGCAGAGGTTTCACGCTCCCATATGTAAAAATGTTGAATTTGGTATTTTTTTGCAAGGAGAAAAGACCTCGGATGTGTTTTTATTTCATTTTTTTCCCAATCTGTAGTTATCGAAAGTTACGAGTCTTGGGAAACTTTTCCTATTTGATTTTTGAAATATGGTTTGGTTTTAATTGTTTTTGATTGACTAATAGTCCTTGGCACTGTTCAAGTAATTAGTAGTAAAACTTATATAATTTTCATCCTCATAGGCATTGTGAAATTTGGGTCGCATAGCATATTGTATTTTAAAGTTGTTAACCTAGAACTATATTTTTTAATGATTGACTTGATAATACTAGTAACCTTAATTTCTAAAATTAAATGTATATAGCGTTAGAAAAGTAGGATGTTTGGTCAGTTGAATTTCATATTAGTATGAATAGAAGAATATATCTTGCTAAACTTGGTAAGTGTCCCTTTCAATTCAAAGTACATTTTTAGAGAAAAATTATAAGTTTTAATGGCCTTTTCAAGTGACGAAAAGATTATTTCATGGGAAAATATCAGTTCTTTAGTGATTTATTTTTAAAATATTTTTAGACTGTTTGTTACTAAGCGGTCATAGCGGGCTGTAAGTTACGCCATTTGCTCATATTGTTCATTTGTACTACTTTTTTTGGGATCTCGTTTGATTAAATCTGTTTCTGCAGACGTAGGTTAATGGGGACTTCTAACACTTTAAGTTTTATTCGGTATGAATTATATTTAGATTTTAGAAACCTGAAAAAAATTAGAAGAACCTAAGACGCGTAATTCAAATACCTCACGGAAAGTCATATTTTTGTTAAAGAAATGCTGCAATTAATGCCTTTTGGAATTCTTTTGCTTTTTTGGATTATTATCATTGAAAAAAGCCCTTTTTAGTATTTTCAGCGGAAAAAACATTTGAAAATCATACCATCAGAATAATGAAAATCACACCATCAGCTTCATTGTATTAGAAAACCTTACTGAAGAGTTTTCAAGCTCCTATCTGCAAAAATGTGGAATTTGGTATTTTATGGAAATTGTTAGGAAGGGCTTCATCGCTTTATCCCCTCCAGGGGTTCATTATATTGAACCAATAATTCTAGAAAGTCGAGAGAGGACATTGTTTGGGTCAAAAGTCATAGAATCTTAATGAATTTTTTTTCAATGATATATTCCAGTTCTGAGAATTAGCAAAGAAGATGAAAAAGCTACCCTTCAGTTCTGAGTTTCCTCTGGGGTTGACATCGTACCCTAAAAATAATGGAAACAAAGACGAAGTAATGCATTAAAATATCTTTATTGAAATAATTACATGATGAATATCGTCGTAAGTATCATGTCACGAGAAAACATTTTGAACAATTATTTGTACGAGGTGTTTATAGATTTGAGGATCTTTAAAAAGACCGTTGGTTAGCCATGGATGTGATGAGGGTTATACTAATTCACCATTCATCACCCACTTGGTGTGATCCGAATCTATGCCACAGGTTTTGTTGTTCTTCTTCCTGGGATATATGCATGTATTCCGAGAAGCAATATTTATTGGAACCCATCTGCTAAAAAATTTAACTTTATCCTCAGGATTGTGTATTTTATTCGGAAATGTCTCACTATTAAAATCTTCCAAATTGAATAATGGAATATCCGATTTGCATTTGACAATTAAAAGTTTATCAGTGAGTATATTGCCCTTCACGTATAGTGCTGTCACACCAAAAAACTACATATTTCTCCAACTCACTGGTGTACCGTGGATAGATCCTTCCCTCCTTCATAGAATGGGGGAATCATTCTATCATATAAACCTAGTTTGTTTATAACGCGTAATGTTGTACTCCATATGTCTCTATTGTAAGCATACATATTGTAGTTGATGTAACAGTAATAACAAGAGACTTCACCATGATCAGTAGTCAGCAATAAAAATGCACATTCAAAAATTACACCACAAGCTGACTTCTTTAAACCGATGAATTCGCAATTGAGAACACCGTACATCTTTGAAGTTTTTGTATTATATTGATTAAACTGATAATCAAATTCAATTTACTGACTGAGATACTAACTCTGTATCAGGTTTTTTATATCCACGCGCCAGAAAAACTGTTTTCCGAGAGAAATAAAGAGCGAGGTTGAAACCTAAAATGGATAAAAATTTAACTGGATTATAGTGGTTTATTCATTCACTAACAGTTCGTGTATTTTCAATATTTACGATAAATTATGATGTAATTAGAAGCTCAGAAAGCCCAAAATACAGTTTTGGTGATAATAGAAAAGCGAAACTAAGCCTGGTGACCTTCTTTAGAGTCCTATTATGCTTGCGGCCATACAAAAGATCTATTAAAGAGCAAATCCTGCCCCCATAGTAACATAAAGTTTAAAAACCTACCCCCACCAACTTTAAAAACAGCTCTATAAAGAGGTCTATCTCAACTCTATCCTTTTTTAAGTAACAAAAAGGTGCTATGCAAAGAAACGATACAAGGCGGAAAAAAAAGAATTATATGATTCCTGGTTTTCTCTACAGATGTTGTTGATCATAAAAAAACCTATTTCCATGAAACAAATTCAGAAAACTAGCTTCTAAGTGAACATTGCATTATAATCTCCTATTTTTTGCATAGAAAGGGTAGTAGATGAAAAAATAGAATTTTATGATTCGTTGTTTTCTCTATAGATGTTCTTGATCAGAAACGACCTGTTTCCATGAAAAATTCAGAAAAATAGCTTCTAAGTGAACATTTCATGGTAATCTCCAATTTTTGCAAGAAAACGGTAGAAGACGAAAAAAAAACAAGAATTTTATGATTTGTGGTTTTCTCTATAGATGTTGTTGATCAGAAACGACCTATTTCCATAAAAAATTCAGAAAACTAGCTTCTAAGTGAACATTTCATTGTATTCTCCAATTTTTCACACAGAAACTGTAGAACACGGGGAAAAATAGAATTTTATGATTCATGGTTTTCTGTATAGATTTTGTTGATCAGAAACAAGCTAGTTCCATGACAAATTCAGAAAAATAGCTTCTAAGTGAGCATTTCATTATAATCTCCAATTTTTTACCATGAAACTGTAGAAGACGGGAAAAAAACTAATTCATAATAACATCTTCAAATAATCTCCAGCATTCTGTTTCCAAGGCCAGAGATTCGTAATTGCTCTGTTGAACAACTTTGTATCAAGTGTACTTATGGTGTCTCTCACCAAACTGCTACGCGCCTGAGAAAATTTGCCCTATTTTCGACGAAAGGGGTAAGCAATCCCCTAAAGGTCATAGAACTTTAATGAAAATCAAACCATCAGATTTGCTAGTTTTATATAGTCATAGTTTCATAGGTGTACATAATCAGTTGATTCATTTACACCACTTTTATTGATATACATCGGATAGATCGTGAAGTCATAATTTTTGTTCGTTTTAGGTTATAGAAATTTCGCATATTTTGTTCCATTTAATTTTTTCTCGTTCAGCTCGCGAACCGACGACCGAAGATTGCCAGTGTATTACTCACGATGGGTTTGTAGAAATCTGGCGGACTATGCCACTACTATAAAATACTAAGACGGCCAATGGGTCCTACCGAGAGAGAGAGGCATGGGAGAAAGAGAAGAATGAGAAAGAGAAAGAAAATCCAACACCTTAGCTTCTCACTAATTTAGCATTCGTGGTCTTTTTTCCTTGTGAAATTGTAAGTGCATTATAAACTTGAATAAATCGGTTTAGTCTTGTAAAAGAAGCATTATTCTATTATCCTCCCTTTCAAGTTAAGTTAGATCAAAAGAATGGTGTAAAAATGCATTGGTTTTACTCGGATCAGAAACATTGAAAAAGAAGAGGCAAATCTGGAAGTAAGCTCGATACCCAGTTCTTCACAAAACTATCCCATTTTTTAACTCCAATGGAAAGCTCAATGAAACATGCTTCTTCATCCTCCGTTAATGGTGAAGCACTCCAAACATCAGAGACTGGTTGGGGTGTTTTCAACTTCACTATCCAAATTTTCTTGGGTCGCTTGAAGGATATGGGGGAGACACCTGTAGCTAAATCTTCGGAAATGTCCTGGCTCTGAGATGACGGTGCAATGGTGATTACACTCCTCCTGGACATGTTCATTGATCTAAGTAGGTCCACATCATGCATGGTAGATCTGCCATCGACCTTTGGTCGTTTCTGATCAGGATGACATTGAGAATCAATTTCCTTGAATAAAAATTAATTTTCAGTTTTTCATCAAGTAAGTCAAACAGATAGGGTTAGATAATCACTTTCTCATCAAGCCGAATAAAAGAAAAAAAATGTATGCTTTTTCAACTAGGAAAAAAAACAATTAAAACTTATGGGTATAAATTATTTCCTTCATAATTTCAAACCTGCTTAAACTTGTAAAAATTTAAACATGACCTCCTTAAAAAAAAGTCTAAGCTATCAGTTAATAACACGAATACGATGTAACATGAAAAAAAATAACACAATTTGTGAGATAATCTCCCACGAAACATGATAAAACAAAAAAATGTATGCTTTTTTCAATTATAAAAGACAAGATTTAAAACTTATGGGGTTTAATTCCAATTTTTCAAGCTCATATAAAAATAAATAGTTTTGCTAGTCCAAGGAGGACCCTAACCTATCTATATCTTAAATACGATATCCATAAAAAATAACACAATTTTGCGTATTAGCTCCGTCAGATTTTTATTCAGAATATTAATAATCCTTACCCTCCCACCATCCTCAATACCAAAGCCCCCACCACACATTAAAGATATTCTACATTTTTAAAGACACTGCATTTTTGCTCATAAATAAATTTTTAATCTCAAATATACGATATTTTTGCAAACCACTTAAGATGCATTTTACCCAAAATGCCTTATACCTGAACGGATGTCTCAAAGCGTGTGAATTTTGCAATACATTGGTACACGAGATGGCTTTCTGTCAGCAATCCAGATGACAGATAGTTTAAAGCTAGCTATAAGGAAAAAAGTCTCGTTTTTTTATAAAACAAGAATAAAAATATAACACATACGAAAATTCTCTTGAAGCTATCCATTTGAATACGAATAATTAATCAATAAAGGTGATCTATTCCACTTGTACTTTTAAACTAATCTAGAAAGAGCTGCTCATCTACATTTTATACAAAAAAAACATGATTATCTTATCCTTCGGCTGAAACCAGTATTTTTACAGAAAGTCCATTAAACTTTAGAACACGTTATATCAAGGTCTTTAGCTATGGGTATTGACCCATAGAAAAACCTGTCTGGTAAGTCTTGTTCGCATTATAGATCCATAATATAACGTGTTTGGTCGCTTTATAGGTCCATTATATAGAGTTTATGGTCGATTTATGCAATCCCCCGTTCGCTTTATGCAATTCCCCGTCGCGGTAATTGGTAGCACACCACTAAAATAATCAGATGATTTGAAAAGCAATCCGAAATTAGTTTTTTCAAATAAAAATAATTAAATTTAATAAAAAGATAATAATATAAAAAGATAATTTTTCAGACGGAATCGTCCACAAAAACATTTCCTTCGAGATTTTCAGCAATGATTGAATTGTCTGGGAGTAATTTGTGAACTTAAATCTCGGGATCACATATAAAAATAAACCTTTATAATCCAAAAATTACCTGTAATCAAAATACACATACATGTTGCAGTGGGCGCTGCAAGAAAAGGAATTAAACAACAACTAATCCTGATATTTTTCAAGTTGACGTAAATTGTAAATCTATTTGTGTAAAAATAAATCCAAACTTTCCTGATAGGAAAATGGAAAAATTCATGAAGAAAATAAAACGGAAAATTTACTGAAAAAAAAAGAAAATAAATTTACGAACGATCTGAGAATTGTCGGGAAATGTCCAGATTCTTTCTTTGCCCAAGTTTTTAATCAAATATATTTTTAAAATTATGTATTAATCGTCACTTGTAAATACTTTGCTAAATATATAAAAAGAAAATGAGGTCCAGGAAACTGTAAGATTGTAGCCATCTAGTAAGGTATCTAGTAGGCAAAACCAGCAAAGAAAATTTTAATGCCAGTCTTTTTTTCTTTTTGATACAAAAACTTGGGCAAAAAGTCCTTTAAAATGAAATTAAACAACTCCATACTAAGACAGTGTGACCAGGGCGCTAATAACTCACCAAATGGACAATATTATTTTTAAAAAGAGTGAAAAACATGAAAAAGGCACAGAGGAGTGTTCCCCCTTTCCCCTGGGTCTTCTAGTGTGCAATATTCAATATAGAAAAAGAGAGAAAAAGCAAACCACCAGACAAAACCAATAAACAGTGATCTTGAAATGCAAAGAAATGGAGGAATAAAAAGAAAATAAGGGAAGAATAAAGGTTTAGCTATTGGTTTTGATGTGATTTGAATTTGGAGGATTATGAATAGTGAAACAAGGGGCACAGTAAAAATCTGTATACCATGTCCTTACAAATTTAAGAAATGGCTTTTGATATTTATCGGAAAGCGTCTTGGGTATGCAAGAATAATGCATATGTTTATCATATTCAACATTGCTGCACGATACCCAAAAACTGCGTTTTGGACCTTGACCGTATATTTCTTTACAATAAATACAAAGCCACTGGTCATAATCACCGTTAGCCTTTTCCCGCTTGTTTTTTCGGAGTTTTCTTGCAACCACCTCATACAAGGAGATTGCGTTAAACAGGAGTCAGGTGGACAACTTCTTTTCCGGGAAGGCCTTCCATTGTCACTGGCCTCTACACTTGTACCTGATAAAACTTTTCCATTGGACCAGTGATAGAAAGAGAAGGGGAGCTGGGCGTAGCTGCAGAGCTATATTGTGGCCGCATCACGGTCATAAACATAGGCATAGACTTAGGTTTATTAAGATCGAGCAGCGTAGCCATAGCTAATTTATGTCGTCTTTACAACAATATGGGGAAAAAAATACAAATAACACCACAATAACACTATAAGAACACTAACACATGAATACAAATAACACTAAGTCTTGTTGTATGCTTCTACGAAAAAGGGAACAAACGTGTTTTTGTAGCGGTTGGTCCTGCAGACCGGAGGTTGTAGCTTCGACTGGGATCTGGCTCTTTAGTTAACAGGAGCATCGGGTGGGAGGATCGGTCTGTGATGGGGCGAAGATAGCAGTGACTTGCCGAGGGACATGATCGGTGATAATCGTCTGTCGCTGAGAGATTCAAGGTTCAGTTCTTGCAAGAGTTTGTTGTAGTCGTCACTTCTGCTACCAACGATTATGTTAACAGCTCGTTTCTGCAAAGATTCAAGGTCGTCGCAAAGGTTTTGGGTGCTCTGGACAAAAGATCCCCAGACAGCGACGGCGTATTCAAGTAGAGGTTTCACATACGTAATATAGGCATTTTTTAGTCTTTGAGTGTCGCAGCCAAACCTGCGCATCAGGACTAGGGTCTGAAGTGATGCATTGCCAGCCTTAAAACCTCCTCTACGTGTTTGGTGAATGTGCAGTCCATCGATAATCTGACTCCGAGGATTTTTGCAGATGGAACAACAGGGAAAGGGACTTGCGGGAATTCCAGATCACGTTTTAAGGGGCAAAACCTAAGGATCATTGATTTATCTGCATTCAGTGTCAGCTTGTAACGTTCACAGTCCTCAGAGAAGGATGCCAGAAGGGTCTCGCTGAACTGACGTTCGATTACACCTTCTCTCACGAGGTATTTGAGGACAAATGATAAATCGTCGACGAATTTGAGTCGCTCTTCGAAATTCTGAAGGAGGAAGTTGATGAGGGAGATAAATATGAAACCAGCAAGTCTTGTACCCTGAGGGGCTCCACAGGAAAGTTTAGACCAGTATGAGATCAAGTCACCTTCATGCAATGGAAATACACACTGCATTCTGTCCTGAAGGAAGCTCATCACTAATGCAAGAGACCGCTTCTGTGCGCCCATTGTTTGCATATTTTTCGCTGCCGTAAGATGACAAATCAGGTCAAATGCCTTCCTGAAATCGGCGAGAGCTAGGTCGATGAAGGTACTGCCCATGTCAAGCGACTTGAAGATAATGTCAACTAGGCGCACGAGGTATATCGAGGTATTGCAACTTTTGAGGCCGCCATACTGGTAACGGTCTATGTTTTCCCGTGTTTGCTTGAGCAATTCACGCAGGATGAATGACTCGGTGACTTTTGCAAAGGTAGATGTGATTGATATCGGTCGTAGCTCGTTGCAAGACTTGAGTGTTTTAGTCTTCGGTATAACACGCACAATGCGGGTTTCCGACACGACGGGAAAGTTGACTGGGCGAAACATTCTCTGATGATGTGTCCAAGTGGCTTGGCCAGGAAAAGAGAGAACTCTCGTATTAACCTTATAGGCAGCTCTTCAGGAAAAGAGCAACTGGATGGACTCAACTTGTTCAGCTCTTTGAAAACTTGATACTCAACTATTTCGATTTCACCTTCGTCAGGGCATAGTGAAAGTAGATTCTCTATTTCAGTGTTAGTTGGGGCAGGAAAGGATGTACAAATGTCAGTAAAGTAATTGTTGACGTCATTTGTATTCACGAGTGACCCATCATCGTTCAGAATACGGAGACTGGATGAAACTGTTTTTCCATCAATCTGCCTTACTAGACGGTGCCATTTACGGGGATCCTTTTTTATTTCAGGGTCCGAAAGGGATTTCCCGAAGGACTTTCTTGCCTCGTGACAAAGGCTAACGATTTTGTTTCTTAATAATCGTAACGACGTTGCGTCACCACTTGACTGCCTTACAGTGTTTTTTTCGCGAATCAGCTTTTTTATTTTTGGAGTGATCCAGGGCTTATCAGATTCGCTGACGAGAAATTGCTTTTCCGGGAAAACTTCTAAATATTTGTCGTAGAACAGGGACTGAAATAGAATGACTGCCACTTGACTGCCTTACAGTGGTTTTTTCGTGAATCAGATGTTTTATTTTTGGAGTGATCCAGGGCTTATCAGATTCGCTCACGACAAATTGCTTTTCCGGGAAAACTTCTCAATATTTGTCGCAGAGTAGGGACTGAAATATTTCTGCTTTCCTGTTGACATCGCTTTCGTTGTATACTTCGCTGAAGCAGTGAGTACCGACCCACATTCCGTACGTATTGATAGCAGACTTCGTGATAGGTCTCCGGAGTACTTTCATTTTCTTAAGCCTCCTGATTTCACTTTTTGCCTTCATCAGCAGAGTGTGATGGTCCGATTTGCCCAATGGCCCGTTCGAAGACACATCTTTGTAATATGGAGCAAGGTTTGTAAGAACAAGGTCAAGGGTGCTCCCGGTCACATAGGTGGGTATCTTGACCACTTGTGACAAACCCAGCGTATTAGCAAGCCATTGTTTCTTTGTTTGGTTGAAGTCGCCAGCTATTATGAAGCCAGGGCGGCTATACCGCTGACGTAATGTGCCTATCGTAGACTGAAGGTAGGATACCAGCAGCCGTCTGTTCTTTCAGAATAGTAGAATAGGCGCTTTCAGGATAGTAGATACTTGCGATAATGATGCAAGAGACATCTCGTGGTAAATTTTTTGGCGTGCATAACGCCCAGATCGCTTCATGGTTAGGGTCATTGAAGTTATCTAAATATTTGCAGGGGATATCATCCCGTGCATACAGGGCAACACCTCCGCCAATCCTGTCTGTTCTAGTGTTCAAAAAAACCTTGTAACCAGCCATCCTTCCTCTTGTTTCGTCGAGCTGCCATGTTTCGGTAATTGCAGCGATGTGGATGTTATTCTGACGTAGAATGATATTTAACTCATCTACTTTATTCTTTAGTGAGCGGACGTTGCTCAAAAGGAAATTTGGAAGTTGGTGTTTACAAGAGAGAACCCACGGCGATAATACTGGAGGACAATCAGACCCAAAACCGTTGGTAGGAGCGTTGTTGTCAGGAATCAGCCGGGGCGGTAGGCTCACGCGCGGGATTGAGACTAAACAACTCTCACGCTTAGGCTTTTGGCTGGCCAATCGTCTGTAGGTGACTAACACGTCCATCTTAAATCTCTTTCTGCCACCTCTGCGTCCTCTTGTCGTTCGTTTGCGAACGAAGGGAACATCATCTATATTTTCATAAATTCTCAGTGTGACAAGTGTGGCTATGATAGATGGCGGTCCTCGGAATGGAAGTTACTTTCCTCCTTGCTGTGCTTACTTAAGCTGGCACACATACTGCCTGACTGCCGCCATTCTCTGAAGTGTTGGGTTCAATGTTTGGTAAAGCAGTGACCATAGAACTGGTGTTTTGAAGAGAATTATATGCATCTCGTCACATATGAAAAAGTAGCGTATGCTCTCTATCCCCCTCCCTTCTTATAGAATTTCTTTGTCTCATAAACTCATTGAGGTCATCGGGGTCAATATGATCAGCTACATAAGTTAAAAAGTTATTTTTTATCGATGAAGGAGGATTTTCTACTGGGAGAGGACTGTTTGTTGCTAGAGAAGGTATGGGAGGTGAAAAGGATGCTGTGGTTGTAGCAGGGTTGGGAGTAGATAATTCGAGAGGTTCAGTATTACTTAAATATGACCCCGAGGAAAGTGATTGGGAAAGATTCGACCCTGAATTTGATGGGACCGGAATAGGATCTGGGGTCTAAATTAAGGGCGTGAAGTCGAGGATGAATTTGGATCTTCTGGAGAAATAGAGGAATCCCTTTCAACGCATTTTGTAAAATTAGTATTGTCTGCAACAAATGGAAAGAGCCCATTTGCACGAAACGCATTTTCGCAAGTACTTTCTTTTATTACTTTCGAATTATTCTCGGTAGATGAACCGCGAAATTAGTTTTTCTTATTTCTCTTGGACGGTCAACGACTCTTTCCAATAGTGAAATCCCATTCTCGTCACAAATACCAGCCTTATATTCACTAATATGGTGTTTCCATGCCCCTTTAAAGGGGCCAAAAATACCAGCGTCAGCTGGTTGCAATATATGGGTCGCATTTGGAAAGAAGTACAGCAGTTCAATTTTATTCTCTAAACAAAATCTGGACAATTCATAATTTATATGGGACCTGTGTCCATCAAACGTTAAGATGACTTTGTCGTTGTTTAAGCCCTTTTCTTGTAACCATGGCACAAATATATCTCTGATATACCGTAGTAAGGATGAAGCCTGCATCCAATCCGAGTCGGTGAAGTCTACTGCCAACTAATGCGGAACAGAGTTTGCTAAAGCAGAGTTTTTTGTTTTGCCTTTAAATAGAATGAGGGGTCGTGGATACTCGCCTTTTGCATTAACACAATGGAGGAATGTGACCCCCCTTTTTCGATATTTGCCTTAAGGTAGACAACTTGGATACCTTTTTTAGCAAGTAATCTGTTTTTTGGCTGCATTGGGATTAAAATATAACATGTTTTCGTCTAAGTTAAACCACCGACTCGGGTTATCAACCACTTCTCGGGGAAGTACCCCTTCGCATTCCAATTTGGCATTTGCAGGCCAATTCATTAGATTGGTCTCACTCACGGCGGTAGCACCAGCATGGATTATTCTGACGGCTCTTTCGGAAATAGTCTGGCTGTGCCTTTTTTGAACCGCCAAGCCCATGTTCCGCTTGGGAAACCGCTATTCGAAAATCTGACTGATACATCAGTACCACCCGTATTAGCAAGCCGAGCGGCAGTCTTCCGTAAGTTCAATGTAGTTATTGGAAACCCCCTTACCTGGCTCGAATGAATGAAATTTATTAGAGCTGCTTCGATTTCTGCTCCCAGCGCTGGATGAGGCCCTGTGTTCAGAGCCTCCCGGTGTGCCAGGCTATAAACATCGTATAACGTTGACCTGGTGATCCCATATTTGATTTATGTCGCTTTAATAGTTTGGCCTTGGCGTATCTCCGCCATGGCTTGCTCCTTTTGTGAAGGATGCATACTGAAAAAAAAAAGAAAAGAATAAGTTTCTGCTATAAAGACCTAATTGAAACGAAAAAAAGACTGTGTCTTTAAGCTAATTAGATAAATTACGTGCTGTAATAGCGTTTTTAACGCTAAGAAATTCAAAGTTCGGAAAGAAGTGTGTCCGTAACATACTCAACGGAGCCAACGATTCTTGTTTAGGAAGGGGAAGGGGTACTAAGGTCTTTTTTTAGTTCGGGCGGGGTTTTGAGAAATTTCCGACCCATTAATTACTTGGCGAAGTGTTTTCTGGAAACCCTTCTCCGGCTCTACAAATAATTTTGTACTACATTTTTTACCCTTCAGTTTATATTACGGGATTTTTAAAAAGCCTACAATGGGAACCAGAAAACTGCTTATTATATTTGAGTGATTTTTTTTCATATCACGGACCGCCAAAATCTATGTTTGAGAAATTTTTTTTTCTGTTTACGAACTCTTAGTTTAATAAACAATTGTGTTGATCGGAAACAATTTAGCTACCGTGGCTAATTGTTACCCGTGAGTAGAGGGCGTGTATCCAATACGAACTAAACAAGATTACAGCCAATCAGAGGGCTACAATACGAACTGTACAAGACCACACCCTCTTTCTAGACCAATCAGGGAGCTAGAAGTACTGAGCTATGTGACATTAGAGCAGACTCCCTGGAGTTTCAGCATTGAATTTACGTAATTTGTGTTATGACACAATTTGTCCATGAGACTACAAGAACAAGTGCCTCTTTCTAGACCAATCAGGGAGCTAGAAATACTGGGATAATTGACATCAGAGCAGACTCCATGGGAAATAAATTAGCTTGAATTTTACGCAACTTCTTTGTCGTAATCAAAGTACCGTATTATCTGTTGGTCACAATTTCTCTATCGGACATGTTTATATTGTTTGCGCTTCGAGGCTATTGTATCAATTCATTTGATTTATTGACGAATAAGCATCTAATACTATGGAAAATGTGGATAAAATTATTATCCAATTATTTACAGTGAGTCTATTTTCTTTACATTCTATAATTTGTATGAAATAGTTTTAAGAGGAAAAAACAATCTTGTATGTTTGAACATTCCTTGCAATCATCTCGTTTCTAAGGATTCAACCTTTTTTTCTCATGCGTTAAAACAAATGGTATGTAAATATTTTGATGTATGTAAAATTGTTTTAACTGTTAGAAATACAGAGTGGTTTTCGTGGACACTCATACAAAGTGGTTTCTGGGATGAATTTCATGCAAAGTCATCTCTATTTTTTTGTTATATTGTGTGACAAAGGGTTTTTGCATTCTGTATATATTTAAATTCTTGTTCTCGTAGAGTGTTTAACCTTTTAGAATGTTATATGATAGGGATTGTGATCAGTTTGTAAATATTCTGATTTATGGCAAATTGTTTTAACAGTTAGAAATTACAGACTGGTTTTCGTGAGGACTCATACAAAGTTGTTTTTTGGAGGGCATTTCATGTAATGTGTTCGTAGAGTGTATAACATTTTTTAATGTTATATTATAGGGATTATGGTCTACCGAGCAATGTAAATTTGACAATTTATCTCTCATAATTCTGAAGAATTTCTTTTGAAGGATAATTTTGAAGAATGCGTCACCCCCCCCCCCCCCGAAAAGAAGAAGAACCGGATTGAGGATGATAATAACTCGCACCCTAAATTTATTAAATATAGCGTACCATCTACATCCCCTATGCAAGACAAGAATACAAGGACCATTATACAAGAAGTCAAACCTGCAAAGGACATGTTGGCATTGCAAGGAACAAATAAAGTGAGTTTAAATTTATGTTATTTCTCATAAAAAAAGACTATCAGTCACCAGCATGCACTAATCCATAGGAAATAAATCCTCATGATACATACAGGTACAGTTATAACTTATTATCCTCAATATGTTTTACTATTATACTTAATGTGTAATTAGAACTCTCTTAATTCTAGATTAAGTGTGTTTCTTCTTCTTTTTCAGTGGTCCACCTTTTTTTTCTAGAAACATGTTGTTTGTTTTTTCAGTACACGTTTAAAGGCATATAATAGCCTCTTTGTGATTCCAACTCAATTCCTTTTTCCAGCTAAAAGGTAAGTTTGCATATTTCAACTCTTTAATCACTATACGTAATTGGAGCCGAATGAATGTTCTATTCATTTTACATTCAACGTTTCAACATCATTTTACTTAAATTTAATTCATATTTAAGGAAAAGCCTTCGACATCATTCAAGCAACTCAAGAAAATTCGAATAGTGGAAATAAAAATACCCCAACCAATACACAATGTATGGAGTGCTTTTCCATTAACTGAAGAGGAAGAAGCGCAACTCATTGAATGCATCATTGGTGTTGAAAAATGGGATAGTTTCGTGAAGAACTATGATCAGCAAGTACAGTGTTATGACCTAGATCCCTATTTTGCTTTTTCTTTTTAAATGTTTTTATACACCAGTTTTTGTTCCAAGTAAAACCAATGTTTCTTCCGTTTATGTTCTTTTCATTATAGGATTTTATTGATGACGATGTTGATGATAGTGTTTTGGGCGCATTTCCTTTTAGTGGAGAAGAAACAAAGGCATTGTGTGGTATTTCTGTGGGAACCCCCTAAAACTGGTGATACAACAAGCTATTTCAACGAAATCCACCCCAACACCACATGTATATGACGATATTATAATATTCCAGTATAAATGTGACAATATGTTTAATATATTTGATTTATACAAGGTGTGTTTTAATCACTCGGTGCATTAATGTATCCTCGTCACATCATAATAGTGAGAACGTTCGACGCTTGAGAGAGCATAAGAAAATACACAAGGAAAATAACCCATTGCATATTATTAAAGATTCTAGTGCTACAAGAAGACATATAAGAATGCTTGTAGAAAGACAGCAATTTCGTTTATTGATGACAAACATTTTCGTCTTTTCAAAGGAAGAGATGTAAGACGATACGCACTGCTTAATTATGCAAGCAACTATCCAGTAGCATGGTTATGATAAATTTTCAATTTGTTCGGTGAATGTTCTTCCAGAAAGCGTTTTTTTGTGATTTCAAATTCAATTCTATGACTTTTTAAATTTCTCACTACTCAAAGGTCCAAATGCATGAATTTTTACTTGAATATCATTTATTCTACGTACTAATATCAAAGTTATCATAATGTTCACCAGAACATATAATGTCTCTTTTACACTTCCTGCATCTGTAATCGGATGTTTCGGTTCTCCAATCTCTGGATATAGAATTCTGATCGGATGACTTTGAGAAAATACGGGTCTTGTAGGAGGCTAGTTACCATTCAATCTCTTTTTTTAGTCATAGAATCTTTTTGCCCTCTGAAAGTAGTAAAAAGGGTTAAACTGCTTACCAGTTTAGGTAAGCCTGAAGGGGGTGGTAACTCTTAGGTGATTTATTATAAATTTGGAATAACATCACTGGCATCAATTTATGGAAATGGTTAACGATGACAAGGTGATCATGGGACTTGACTTAGCTTTACTTCTTGGCTATGTTCAGTATAATAAATGTATAATAATAATGTTCAGTATAATAAATAATGTTCAGTATAATATATGACAAATACCAGTTGAGCAGTGTTGCCAATATAAAACATGGTTTAGCATTGAGGCATGCTACAAAGTTGTTCCTAATAGTCATAGGCCTCAAGATGACCTTATGCCTTTACCTAGCTTTACTTCTCGGATTTGTTCTGTATAAAACACAAGTACCATTTGAGCATTGTTGTCAATATAAGATTTGCTCTAACATTGTAATATACTAAAAAGTTGATACTAATAGAGATGTAAATGCTAAGGAAAGAATTTTAATAAAGAAATTCAGCACAATCCTTAGAAATCCACTATTGAGATGATTATGGGTTAGAACCATCAAGGACCGCAACCATCAATGACCCTACTCACCAAGGACCTCAACCTACAAGGGTCCCCTATCCCGAGCCTCCAAGGGGGAGGATTTTGTAAATTGTTTATTCAACTGAATCGTGATGAATCAATGCCTTTGAATGAGGTAATTAGGTTCCCATTTTTATCAAAATGATATTATAATCAAATTGTAAGTTATTTTAGGTTAGTGATATAAACTCCTCCAAATTTAGGTAAATTTCTAGTTTAGCTACTTTTTGCTATTTTGGAATTGGGTTAGGTTACGAAAATAAAACATTCAGGGATAGGTCTACATGCTAAAGTATATCCTAGGAAGATATTTTGAAGTACCTATCTCAACTTCTTCTCCCTCTAAAGGAAAGTGACCTTGATGACCTTTAAAAGTTTTGGTATTTTGGAAGTGAAGCCTTGCAAAACAGATCTTCTGCTTAAATGAAGTACAAGAAATTTTTATTCAATTTCTAAACTTTGCTCAATCCCAATTTATGAGAAGGGTCTATAAGGGGCTTAATATTTAAAGCAGAACAATGATCAAATTTAGAAAGAGCAGAAAAAAGGCATCAAGTGGTAGAATATGTTCAGCCATTTCAGCACCGAGGACAGTGAAAATAATATCTGTTGTTCGAATGGGTTAGTGTGATGTTTGAATTGAGTATGCTAATGGGTTAGTGAATTGGCCTTTAGCTATCCTTGGAAAGTAACATTGCCTTTTAGGTTGCCCCCCTCCCTCCAACTTTTTCTCAAAATGACATGAAATATGCTTGCGGCTGTACCAATCATACGCTATGCTAAGGATATATTTCTTTTATTGTTTTACTATCATTAACATATTTTTTATCTAATTCCTAATATGTACAATATCGTTCAAGAAAAACGCTAAGATTTCAGAAAACAAATTTATTGGTAACTCAGTAAACATACAATACAACACAAACTCGCTTAAATTTTGCAGCAGTATTTCCTTTTTTCTTCGGTACATTCTTTTTTCTTCGGTACAAGGTGGGGAGTATTCTGGGATACTGGATCTCTTTCTCATATTTTACATCTGGTTCAACTATATCATTGGCCACGCACCACCGGCTCCTTTGAGCGTATTTCTTTTTTCTTCGATACCAGGTGGGGGTATTCTGGGAAACTGGATTCTTTCTCATATTTTATATCTGGTTCAACACTGTCATTGACAACGTACCACTGGCTCCTTTGAGCATATTTCTTTTTTCTTTGGTACCCGGTGGGGGGGGGGGGGTATTCGGGAAAACGGGAGTCTGTCTCATATTTTATATCCGATTCAACATTGTCATTGACCACGTACCACCGGCTTCTTTAAGCACATTTCTTTTTTTCTTTGGGTCCAGGTGGGGAGTATTATGGGATACTGGATTCTTTCTCACATTTTATATCTGGTTCAACATTGTCATTGACCACGTACCACAGGCTCCTTTGAGCGTATTTCCTGTTTTCTTCGGTACCAGTTGGGGAGTATTCTTGGAAACTGGAGTCTTTCTTGTATTTCTTTTTTCTTTGGTACCAGGTTGGGAATATTCTGGGATACTGGATTCTTTTTCATATTTTATATCTGTTTCAACATTGTCATTGATCATGTGCCGCTGGCTCCTTTTAACGTATTTCTTTTTTTCTTCGGTACCAGGTGGGGGGCATTCTGGGATACTGGATTCTTTCTCATATTTTATATCTGGTTCAACATTTTCATTGACCACGTACCACCGGCTCCTTTGAGCGTATTTCATTTTTTCTTCGGTACCAGGTTGGGGGTATTCTGGGAAACTGTATTCTTTCTCATATTTTATATCTGGTTCAACATTGTCATTGACCACGTTACTCCGGATCCTTTGAGCATATTTCGTTTTTTCTTCGGTACCAGGGGGGGAGTATTTTAACATTGTCATTGACCACGTACCACCGGCTGCTTTGAGCGTATTTCCTTTTTACTTCAGCGTATTTCCTTTTTACTTATTACAAAAATGCGTATTGTTCAGTCACATTTAGAAATAATGATCCTGTTGCAGAGTCTAGCTATGATAGGAAACTCAATCTTCATTAATTTATCAATATGTAGAAGACAGGGAGCTTTATTCAAAAAGGATTTGGGTTATAATATTTGTGAAAGATACACTAATGTTGAATTAAAATTAAGTTTTAAGAAATTGATTTTAATAAAGGCATTTAAAAATGCAACAACGCAAATTATAAGTTATAAAAAAATTGGGAAACTAGTGAGTTCTAGATAAAACGCTTTGAAATTGTCCACCCAACTAAGTGCTGACGGAATGGCTGTGGAGATACGGGAATTTCGTAACCACCTTGTTTTAAAACAGGCCGTGTGGTTGGGGCATACAGTATATATGCCAGCTTTTGCGATAACGTGGGTTCTCTCTCTAAACTAATTTGTATGACCTCTGGATTTTGGGATCGTTTTGGAAATTGTAAGTGTGTCTGATTTAATTATTATTTGTATTTTATGATTATTGGTTTATGATTATGCCTATAAACCGAATGCTGTACTATTGTCTCCTTTAAAGCTTAATAAAAGCTATTATACTATACCAAACCTCGCTACAGCGTTAATGTAGTCTCTCGATTAATTCCCAGTTGGTAAGCCCAAGATAATTAGTCAGGGTACTCTACCAAAGGCCTAAGGCACGCTACCAAAGTTTACTTACATTAGGACTGTAATTACACCCCATGTAAAGGACGTAATAAGGTGTCAGCTACAACTTTACGCTACAACACCATAAGCCCACTTTATTTCAGCTGGTGGCAATTGTGGAAAAACTGGGTCGAAAAGACTAAATAAAAATTGTATATTAAAACAAAAATTGGCTTTACCAAATGGAAAAGTGGCTTCCCTGTCAACGGTGCTTGAAATTGCCAGGCCAAAGGTCGCCACCTATGGAAGTAGCTGACAGAATCCTTGACCTTGAGTCGTTAGCGGCTAGTAACTACAGAAAATATGGGCACCCACCGCACTAAATACAGATAATAGGAGAACCAACAATGAAAGATCAAAAATATGTAGAATTAATTATACACCCCGTAGAACCCAGGAAACAACCGAATATTTTAGAAGGATTCAATTACTATTATTGTGGTTTTCTTAAGAAGAAAAACCTCTTCTTTTTCTTAAGAAGAAAAAAGTGCCAACAAAAGATAAAAAATTTAATGAAAAATGAGTAGGGTTATATGTTAAAACACATATAAAAACTGCCAAATTGAAACAAACTGGAAACTGGACATACTATTATACATGAAACAGGTTTTTGAAGAAATGCCTCCCATTTCATGGCAGGATGTTTTAATCTTCTTGCTGAAAATGCTACTCTTCTATTAACATACAAAACAAGACACCAGTTCAGAGCACAGAGGGGGGGCAGAAATTTCAGAAGGTGGGAAACTAATAATACTTAGCAAGCCCCAAATAATATTCCTGAATTTATCCCAAGAAAATAAACGGTAAGCAACACCCAAGGTCAAAATAGCAACACTGAAGAAAATTGGGAAAACCCCGAAAACTCTTGGACAAATTATAGTGGGCATTTAAACGAAGGAACCAGCCTGTAAGGATCGACAGAGCCGCACCTTTTCAAAGGCCCCTATATAGTTTTAGAATGTTGTGGTAGGGAGAGAAATAATAATTTACCGATTTAGTGTTGTTTTAAAATTGAGCATTTCCAAAATCTTTAGTTCGAGAGGAAGTTTTCAAGAGGTTTCCCCCTAGTGTAAAAAATCGTGTAAGCAGATGCTAGAATACCCTGACATTGGTAACAGGTCACAAGTTGACAATTTTGGGTGAAGGTCCATTAAAATTTTGGACAGGGAATAAAGAAATAACAGTAACATTGACAATATGTAAACAACTAAAATTTCCTTGCATTCTAAGAATGGACGCAATAAGAAAGTATGGGATCGTGCGGGAGCCTCTAACCGATAATATAACCATAACCCAGCTAAACGAAATTTATAGACAAGCTTGGATAACAACGGATAAAAATAGTGACAATACCGAATATAATTTAAAATTTAATGGTAAAATAACAATAAAAGGAGGAACAACGGCTCAAGTCTTAGCGACATCTAATACAATGTAGGGTAATAGCAAAACAATTGAGGTCACAATAGGTGGATACACTCTAGAGGAGTATCCCACAATTTTCCTGGAATATCAAATCATTAAAATTGAGAACGGTATTGCATATTTAAAATTATCAAACCTAAGCAGTGATAAGGTAAAGCTAAACCAAATATTCCTAGGATCGGCAGAAAAGATTTCTAATACAGATTTTAAATCACAAGGTAGTCAAAAATTAATTACCTCCAAAGGGACATGCCATATTTGGTTTTAGAGGAAAGGCTTCATCGCCCACAGACGTATACAGAAACTTGAATGATTGTGGGTTCATATTTGGAAGAGGCTTTGGTTTAGGTTAGTCCAATCTATTTTCATTCCGGGCTCTCCCAAATGATGAAGATACAAATATGTCAGCATCACCCTCACTTCCATAGCTCCTTATATCAACATATGTGAAACAGTAATTTTCATGACATACAGCAAAGAGGACCACTGAAAAATAGACCGTCGGCAGTGGCTACAGCCGCTAGTCGCTGGAACAATAACGTTTCGTCAATCTCGACCGGCTCACCATCAAGCTTCGGAGCCGACTTTGCAGCCATAGTTACAACTTTATCTTTCCTTTTAAATACAAAAGTCTCTACTGGCTTTCCAACCATCCCTTGCAGTATGTGCAGCCCAACGGCTTTTGCTTTGTCGAAGTTGACCTCTGGCGAAGCATTCACTTCGGTAGCAATATTCTTTAGCTCCTGACCCCTATTGAACGGCTGCAAAGGCTCGAGGAACTTGAGCAACTTCTGCAAATCTTCACTGTCTCTCAACATCCTGGACCCCGATGTATCAACGTGCTGGGTGCATGTGTGGTAAACAGATCCGGTTAGGTCCTGCATGATTGCATTCATTTGAGCTCGCACTAGCATAGATAGTGTCCAGATCGACCGCTGCGCTTCATTCATACCTCTCCCGCTAGTGAGACCGCCAGCGGTCTTCAGAGTTTTCATGAAGACTTGTTTTATAACAAGGTCTGCTGCCAGTCCTGATCATGAATGTTCAGTTCTGTTAACAGAAAAGTGACCAGTTTGGAACTTCTCGTATAATTCTGGCTGCGATTCTTTTAAACCGACAAGGGTTTGTAAATGAAGACGGGCTGATTTAGAAATGCAGTTCGCCCACTTGCCGCGAAATAAGGAAGCATACTAAACCAGCTCTAAAGATACAGGTCGAAATCTCCAGTCCGTTCAGCGCGAACTGATATCCGAAGAATTTTATTCATTTCAGAATACTGTTCAAGCCACAGTTTCGCAGTCCTAGATTCGCTAACTAGCTCCTTCTTTGCCTGCTCAATTTCTTCTAAAAGTGAACCACCGTTGGAGACGCAGAAAGGTCTTCAATACAAATATTTTCGGATGTCAGCTCTGTATAGACACTGGCTGCACTCATCATTTGGGGTGCGGGTTCACTTCGTAGACCGTCAGCAGTATCTTCGAAAGCACAGGCAAAAAGTAAGATGTGCAGAGCTAAGTCAAGAAGAGAATGTGCCCTCATTGCTGCTGCTTTGCCAGAGATGATGTGTTTTACAGTGTTCGGTGCGTAGATCTGCTCAAGGACTTCAACCAAACCTGCTTGTTCCATAAAATAGCCCATACACCCAAGAAAACTCATTCTTCCATGAAAGGACCCAAGCATCACTACGATCTCTTTCAAGGGGCTACTGAAAGGCGACAATTCAACCATCATTCTCGCTTTCCAATACAGTGGTTGGTCGAAGGTTACCACAGGAATCTGGTTCAGTTTCTTTGCCTTCTCTGCAATAAACATCAACGTTGTGTTGATGCACGTGAGATCAGTTGGGTTTGAATCAATCACAGACTGGAAAACTGTTAATGACTGCGTTTGGGTTTTCTGAACTTGTGGTACTCGTATCACACTTGGACTGGAAACTGGAAAACCTCGCAGAGCTGGCTGAAGGATTACCCACATGATATCAAGATATTTGCCGCTGCCTTGGGACTTTGGAAATAACAACCTAACGTCATTGGCCGCATTTGTGAAGGCAGTATGCTTTACGTAAGAGTAGATCGGTATAGCAGCTTTTTCTATAATTTCTTTCAAGTCAAAATTTTTTCTGAGAAACACGCGTAACTCTTCTTTGCCGCCCGGTGACTTAACCTCAAGAATAGCCATACCATGTGAAGTACCGTGCCCATCCAGAGTGTTATCGTTATGATCGTAATTGTCTGCAATGTACTGGACAAGAGTGCCTCTTGGTATGTTGAGTTCTTGGTCGGGGCTTTCAGCCATTGCCGCACATATTTCAAATTAAAGGGTTTCTATATAGACAACAAAAAAGCCTAGGCTGCTCAATGTGTCAACAGCGTCGCATGAGCCGAACCGATTATGCATAGAATCAGCCAACCCAAGCTGCATTGGTGCAATAATACTTCGAGGTCTGGTGTTTTGCATTATTGTCTGCCCTATTGCACTGACCACAACTTTGGCGTTGTTGTGTTTGATCAAAATGGACAGGAAAAGCCGTAGGGATGGAACAAGGAACTCCAGATTGTCCTCTGCCGAAAATAAGGTGCGTATTTGGTCATATTCTTCTTTGGACGATATCACAGTCTTTATTTCGCTCTCCGCTATTCTTGCAATAGCTTTCGCAATCTCGACTTTTTCTTTATCCGGATTTACGTCTTTTGGCAATTGGTAATAATCCCGAAGAATGCTTGCAGCCGTCTCCCTATGCATCACTATACTTTGCTTCCCTGGAACATCAGAAATGATCATCTTGTCGCCGAAGTAATCATCTAGCACTTTCTTCAGGTGAACGTTGCTGTATGGCTTCAGATCCGCTTCGGCTAAAAACTCCTCCATTTTTTTCCAAATATCGGTCAGTGTAACCTGCACATCGTCCAGACCGACAAAGAAGTTCGCAGCTTTGTAAGAAACTTCTTTTCGAACCTCGTCGGAAGGTCTGCCATTTTTACACTTCTTTACATCAGGTTCACCACTCAATTTCGAATAGCGCTGAGGCAAGTTTTTTCCAGTCCGGAAGTTCACTGAACAAACTGTGTGATAGATAGCATCAGCTGCGTGGAGATCAGTAGTAGCTGCATTTAACCTTCCCAAAATGCTGGTCGACCATTCGTCTTGTCTATGTGAACACAGAAGTCTAACACTGGCTTGAAATTTGTCTGTTCTAACAGTATGGGATGGCGAATAGCCTGGATGGCGCGGATCAGCAATGACAGCGGTCGCACAAAACAGACAGTCTTTGTCGAATGCGAATGAAGAACTTGCAGAACGTAAGGATCTACTGTTACTTTCTTGATTACTTGCTGAATCACTTTCATGGCAACGTTTAAGACTAGAAATTCTTCTCTGGTTACTGAAGTCTCTTCGGAAGTGAGCATGAACCTTGTCACCGGGGTTAACTTCGACAGAATCACGTCTTTCTTTACTGGTGGTATTAATTGTGACGGCACCTTTGCTTCCAAGCGCAGAGAGACTGTTATCATCTCCTTCGCTCTGAAGACAGATTGCACATTGTGAAGCCATACTCGTCTGGAATGAAGATACGAAAGATTCAGTAACAGAGAACTTGATGAATAACTTAATTAGAAAATTAATATTAATATTAGAATATTAGAATATAATTAGAATATAATACTAGAATATTATATAATTAATATAATTAGAATATTTATATAATTAGAATATTACCATAATTAGAATATAATAATAGAATATTAGAATATAATATTAGAATATAACTTAATTAGAATATTAGAATAACAAAGAACTTAATTCAGTAACAGAGAACTTGATGTGGGAAGAGGACTGAAGCCGCGAATCTACTTTATTATTATTATTATTATTTATTGGAAAACCCGTCATACAAAAACGGAAAAGACGGAGCACTAAGCGAAAAAAAAGCGATAAACAAAAACTTAGGAGTTATACATGTGGTTTTTAGGGACGAACACTGGAGCTAAGATCTAAATCAGCTCTTAGAACAAATTACACAAAACGAGAAAGAAAAACTCAATTATACACTGCTTTGCATGTACGCGAAATGTTTCTTTTTTTAGGCTCCTTAATACTGAACAAACATAAATAATATGAACATCATTGGATCAAGCCGCAATTGGTAAAAAAAAATAACCCAAACAATCATCAGTGAATTAAAAAAAATATACAGTAGATAATCATATCAACTAGTGTAAATATGACAAGAAACAGTAAAACCAATTAAACGAACCAATCCCCGACGCAAGCACAAAACTGAACGCTTTACATGACTGATAAGATGTTGTCAGCACTCCCTGTTGGTGAAATTTTTTAGTTGGATAATTAGGAGATACGGAGCAAAGAAATTCACGATATTTGTCCTCTTCTTGTAGAAAACTGAAATTGAAGCACAAATTGAACGAACATAGTGAACTGTTGTCAGTGACGTAACTAACACAGTTTCCACGGATTGATCATTTCAAGCATTAAGATTCGGTTCCAGGAGCCGCAAGATGGCGTTGGTAAAAATAGAGATAAAATATCACGAAACTGAGTATATTAGTCACTTAAAAGCGAAAGAATTCTCAATGGTTCAAGATAAACAAAAAATGGCTAACATTCTTGAAGATTCGGAACAAAAATGACCAAATATTCACAAGAAAACTTACCTATTTTGAGTATTCAGCGCGTTACATTTTGGGTAATTCAGTCACTGAAGAGACACTAGATGTCAGTCCAGAGAACTCGTCGCTAGGTGTCATGCCGAACGCGAGGCTGTTTTAGCGTCGTTCCTTACTTTCAGTTAAAAAAACTTGTTTTTTTTTTATTTAATAAGGGTAAAACGAGGAAGAAATACAATCAGTATATCAGAAAATTTTCCGTATTTTCGAAAAAAGGGGGAAACAACCCCTAAAAGTCATAGAACTTTAATAAAAATCAAACTATCAGATTCGGCGTATCAAAGAACCCTACTATAGAAGTTTCAAGCTTCTATCTACAAAAATGTGGAATTTTATATTGTTTGCCAGAATAAAAGATCACTGATGCGTCTTTATTTGTTTTTTTTTTGTTTTTTTTTGCAGGGGTGATCGTATCGATCCAGCAGTCCTAGAGTATCGTGAGAGAGCTCATTCGAACGGAAATTAAAAGTTCTAGTGGCGTTTTTAAGTGACCAAAAAAATTGGTGGGTAACTTGGCCCCCTCCCACGCTCACTTTTTCCCGAAGTTTCTCAATCAAAATTTTGAGATAGCCATTTTGTTCAGCATATTCGAAAAGCTAATAAGTATGTCTTTGAGGATGACTTAATCCCCCACAGTTCCCGGAGGAAGGGGTGCAAGTAATGAACTTTGCCCATTGTTTACATATAGTATTGGATATTGGGAAGTATACAGACGTTTTCAGGAGGGATTTTTCCTCGTGGGGGGAGTTAGAGAAGGAAGTTACGAGGGAGGATATTTCTTTGGGGAAGGGACATTTCAATGAAGGGGGTGCCGGATTTCCCAGTAATATTTAAAAAACGATCAGAAATTAAATAAAAAAAAAGTTTTTTCAACTGAAAGTAAGGAGCAACATTAAAACATAAAACGAACAGAAATTATTATGTATATGAGGGGGATCACCCCCTAGTAAATACCTCACTCTTTACGCTAATGTTTTTTTTATTACTTTCAATAGAGCTATCTATTCTAATTAACCAGCCTTTGTGATTCAGGCTTAGTGATTCGAACAAAATTTGAACTTTAGAGTAAAGAGCGAGGTATTGAAGAGGGGGCGAACTGCCTAATATACGTAATAAAAACATACGAATATAGAAGTTCGTTACGTAAATTAATTCATAAGTTACGTCAGAACAAAATTTCGAGAAAGCCATTTAGGCAAAAAAATAAAATTAATATACAAATTTCGTTTTAATCATTCATGTACGGTGACCCCAAATCAAAGCTGCATTAATTCAGAAACTTTCAGAAATTAAATAAAAAAAATGAGTTTTTATTAACTGAAAGTAAGGAGCGACATTAAAACTTAAAACGAACAGAAATTATTCCGTATATGAAATTACTATTGTTTACACCTTCTGATGCTCACTATCTCGCATTTGCAGGTAATTCTCATTGCCGCTCATCCTTTAACCGCATAATCCTTTGTTCTCGCTGTGGCATATCTTTCAGCCGCATATTTGTTAGATATTCCCTTTTGTTTTTGAGTAGTTTTAATTCTTCCTGCAGCTTATCTTCCAACCGTATGTTTCTTTGTTCATTACTTTTGTTTTTGACTCGTTGTAACTGTTGCTGATGGAAGTATTCTGACTGTATACATTTGTTCTTCATTATTGTTTATTATTACTTTAAACATTTTTTATTTTCCCCAGACACCACCAACCCTACGAACAGCTCTGTTTACAGTTACAATTAAGCTAAATTACCTGTTCCTATTTTTTTTCTGACTCCAAGATCCTTCTCCGTGACTAAATTTTTCAAACTAACTAAATTCACCCTGTCTATTTGGCTAAATTTGTAGTGATTCTGAAAAATTCAAAATGCGAAGTTTCATTACATTTTTCGACAATTTTTTACTCTGATTTCTTACGTCTAGCATTCAGAAGCCGGAAGCGGATGCTCAGAAAAAAGGTATCAGGGTATTATGCGTATATATTATGTTTATTGGGTTGGGAGTTGGGACGGTAGAGTAGACGTTCTACATACTTTTATTTTCAAGGAATGGTGATGAAGATATGGGGTGGGGTATCACAAATTCGAAGGGGATAACCACAGTCAAGACAGATTACATTTATACTGTGGTTCAAATCTACAAAGAAGGTAAATGACCAAATAGGTAAAATTTTCCAATATGATTTTTTTTTTTTTTTGTTTCAAGCGAATTGAATTTATAGCCCAAAAGTAGCGAGATTTAAAACATTATTGCCCAAAAACCTGCCTTGCGGGTTTTTAGTAACTTGTCCCGCGAAGCTGAACATTTTACAGCCCAGTTGGCGGGAAATAGCCCAAACTGGCAACACTGGCTATAATTGCTCTCATTTTTGCGATTTTGCGTCAACCCTAGCGCTTAAGAATCTCTACTTTTCTCTCGGCTTCTTCTTGATACTCGCTTTGAAAGGCAAACTATTTAAAATCAGGACTAGTATTTTCCCAGACTCTCATAACAGCTGATGCGTTTGTTAGTTAGCTTTGTCCCTTTTAAAGACGCTGCTGGAAACGAACAGTTTCCTATACTTGCCCAAGTTCTTTTTGACTCTCTGCAGCTTGCCCCATTCAAGTGCTGGAGCTGAGAGACAGTTCTCGATTTTGTCGGTCATCACTAAAACCAGAAGAGGCTAAATGTCTCGAGTGCTTCGTCCCTGATGAAAACGAAGCAACTTGTTCTCAGGTCATCAAGTGGAGTACATGACCGGGTGATGCCCAGCAACTTGACTCGGGCTACCAAGAAATGGAAACAAGTAGATCCCTTCAGTTAGAATTCGACACTAGCGGATACTTTAAATTCGGATGAGACCGAGAACTATTAAAGCCTTTTATGTGCGACTTTTTTTTAATTGCGACTACATATTTTTCTTCTTACTTTTCGATTTGTATGATTTGCCTGACCTGAAGACTATCAACACAATGGTATTTTTTAAAAACTAATTATTGTATGTTATATAAGTTTTCTTTTTCTTGGCAGCTTTAGTCCGACTTGAGCTGCACTTTTTAATTTACATAATTTTACAACTAAACCGGTAGCCGATTACGTCATTTCCGTTTTGAAGTAACAGAGATTGTATTGGTTTTTGATTCCCTTGAATACGAACGAGAGAGAATCCAGAAGAAATCAGTTAAAAAAAATCTAAATTAATTGCTTTAAAATCTGCCAGAAATCTTTCTAAGCAGCTTATCCCTTATTTAAAGACCAACCCAATTAGTGTTTTAGAACTGGCAAATTTCCTCTTAAAAAAGAAAAATTGAAGGTTTTCAGATTTCAAACCTAAAAACGGAAACTGTGGGGACCTCTATTTTATAACTTCATATAAGCCGTCACTTTCAAACACACATATATGGATTTTCTGAAGCAGCTCCGTCAGCCTAGAATAGGTGACATTCGATGAATTATGAGATATTGTTAAAGCGACTTTGAAAGTCCTTGGGAATTGAACTGAAATTGCATTTTTGATACTTTGATTCTAAGTACTCCATCGCTGAATTGCTTCATGACTCTGAAGTACCATCTTGATAGACTTTTTCAATATGCCTGGACTTCACCAGCAGGTTTTCCGGAATCCAAGATTCCAGACTAATGTTTGACGTCTTGGATACACCGCATCTGGAATATGAAGCCTATCCAGTAGTAGCCTACATCCAAATAATCAAAAACAGGATTTTTGAACTTATAGGTTTCAGGAATTTTCAATCATACTATGAAAACCGAAGAAAAGAGAAAAGAGAGAACATTTTTTTTGAGCATTTAGTAAAAACAGAAGCGATTTAGTTAATTTTTCCTCTCAGATCTAGTAAATTCTTCCAGGCCAGGGTGGCAACACTGAACTGTTTTGAAAACAAAAGCAACTGAAACTGCTTTCAAATCAGTTCGACTACAGTAGAGATTTATAGTATCAATGTTGCACAGCATTGACTATAGTTGAAGGAACCTGTGTTGCCAAGTGTTGTGCATTTGGGCGCTTTTTTGAGGTGATGGCGAATTGAATTTTTCAAATTGGTGCACTGCGCCAATTTCGCGTATGTCAAAAAAAATTCGGTGCATAGTGGGCGTATTTTGTCATTACAATAACAATGACAAATCAATGAAAATGAAACTCTTGAGGAAATTTTGGGCGATATAGAAGGAGTCTTTGCTGTTTTTTAGAAGCTAAAATTTATATTTTATTTCTTTGTTGTTTAATTTTGAAAATGATCTTGAATACTAGTCGAAGATCAATATAATATATGATTAAAAAATGCACAAAACTAATTCGAAGTTCATTGAAAGGGAAGCACAAATAAAGTAACAATCGGAACCTGTTGAAGGACCTTGCCAAGTAAAATTTTGTCTCATATGTATGTCTTTGGCTTCTGTTTCATGACAAAAAATCTCAGAACATTGTCTTTGGCCTGCAATTTTATACATAGATGCATTAATAACGGCCGGTCTAATTTCTTATCTTTGACTTGGTTGTTCTTGTCGTTTTAATTTGCATTTTGAAAGCAACGAAATATTTTATTCTCATAACTAAGTTTGAGAATTTATAACTTTTTTAAGCATAGAATTGCATAAAAACACTGTATAAGGAAGTAAACTTTGATGTTGCTTGCCTAAATGATATTTTGGAGAGATGTGACCTTCAAGGATCATGCTTCTCTTTTGTTGTTCATTAAAAAATCCC